>NW_028283145.1:0-223015 GCF_059441175.1 Urocampus carinirostris
TCTAGCATGCATGGTTCAAAGTTATTGTCATTATTAAATGATTGCTTTTTCGGACGTTTTAGGCTCAGAGAAGTGCAAAAATGGGCTTTCCAGCCTGCAAGTCACACTTTTATGAAAACTTGCATAACTCAAAAACTTGAGCTTTTTTCACCAAATCTGCACTAAATATAGAAAATTCAGAAGATTTCCAACCCAGGAAAGCAAGAATTATGATTCTAGCATGCATGGTTCAAAAGTTATTGTCATTATTAAATGATTGCTTTTTCGGACGTTTCAGGCGCAGATAAGCTTAAAAATGGGCTTTCCAGCCTGCAAGTCACACTTTTATGAAAACTTGCATAACTCAAAAAGTTGAGCTTTTTTCACCAAATCTGCACTAAATATAGAAAATTCAGAAGATTTCCAACCCAGGAAAGCAAGATTTATGATTCTAGCATGCATGGTTCAAAAGTTATTGTCATTATTAAATGATTGCTTTTTCGGACGTTTTAGGCTCAGAGAAGTGCAAAAATGGGCTTTCCAGCCTGCAAGTCACACTTTTATGAAAACTTGCATAACTCAAAAACTTGAGCTTTTTTCACCAAATCTGCACTAAATATAGAAAATTCAGAAGATTTCCAACCTAGAAAAGCAAGAATTATGATTCTAGCATGCATGGTTCCAAAGTTATTGTCATTATTAAATGATTGCTTTTTCGGACGTTTCAGGCGCAGATAAGCTTAAAAATGGGCTTTCCAGCCTGCAAGTCACACTTTTATGAAAACTTGCATAACTCAAAAACTTGAGCTTTTTTCACCAAATCTGCACTAAATATAGAAAATTCAGAAGATTTCCAACCTAGAAAAGCAAGAATTATGATTCTAGCATGCATGGTTCCAAAGTTATTGTCATTATTAAATGATTGCTTTTTCGGACGTTTCAGGCGCAGATAAGCTTAAAAATGGGCTTTCCAGCCTGCAAGTCACACTTTTATGAAAACTTGCATAACTCAAAAAGTTCAGTTTTTTTTACCAAATCTGCACTATATATAGAAAATTCAGAAGATTTCCAACCCAGGAAAGCAAGAATTATGATTCTAGCATGCATGGTTCAAAAGTTATTGTCATTATTAAATGATTGCTTTTTCGGACGTTTCAGGCGCAGATAAGCTTAAAAATGGGCTTTCCAGCCTGCAAGTCACACTTTTATGAAAACTTGCATAACTCAAAAAGTTGAGCTTTTTTCACCAAATCTGCACTAAATATAGAAAATTCAGAAGATTTCCAACCCAGGAAAGCAAGATTTATGATTCTAGCATGCATGGTTCAAAAGTTATTGTCATTATTAAATGATTGCTTTTTCGGACGTTTTAGGCTCAGAGAAGTGCAAAAATGGGCTTTCCAGCCTGCAAGTCACACTTTTATGAAAACTTGCATAACTCAAAAACTTGAGCTTTTTTCATCAAATCTGCACTAAATATAGAAAATTCAGAAGATTTCCAACCTAGAAAAGCAAGAATTATGATTCTAGCATGCATGGTTCCAAAGTTATTGTCATTATTAAATGATTGCTTTTTCGGACGTTTCAGGCGCAGATAAGCTTAAAAATGGGCTTCCCAGCCTGCAAGTCACACTTTTATGAAAACTTGCATAACTCAAAAAGTTGAGCTTTTTTCACCAAATCTGCACTAAATATAGAAAATTCAGAAGATTTCCAACCCAGGAAAGCAAGAATTATGATTCTAGCATGCATGGTTCAAAAGTTATTGTCATTATTAAATGATTGCTTTTTCGGACGTTTCAGGCGCAGATAAGCTTAAAAATGGGCTTTCCAGCCTGCAAGTCACACTTTTATGAAAACTTGCATAACTCAAAAAGTTGAGCTTTTTTCACCAAATCTGCACTAAATATAGATAATTCAGAAGATTTCCAACCCAGGAAAGCAAGATTTATGATTCTAGCATGCATGGTTCAAAAGTTATTGTCATTATTAAATGATTGCTTTTTCGGACGTTTTAGGCTCAGAGAAGTGCAAAAATGGGCTTTCCAGCCTGCAAGTCACACTTTTATGAAAACTTGCATAACTCAAAAACTTGAGCTTTTTTCACCAAATCTGCACTAAATATAGAAAATTCAGAAGATTTCCAACCTAGAAAAGCAAGAATTATGATTCTAGCATGCATGGTTCCAAAGTTATTGTCATTATTAAATGATTGCTTTTTCGGACGTTTCAGGCGCAGATAAGCTTAAAAATGGGCTTTCCAGCCTGCAAGTCACACTTTTATGAAAACTTGCATAACTCAAAAAGTTGAGCTTTTTTCACCAAATCTGCACTAAAAATAGAAAATTCAGAAGATTTCCAACCCAGGAAAGCAAGAATTATGATTCTAGCATGCATGGTTCAAAAGTTATTGTCATTATTAAATGATTGCTTTTTCGGACGTTTCAGGCGCAGATAAGCTTAAAAATGGGCTTTCCAGCCTGCAAGTCACACTTTTATGAAAACTTGCATAACTCAAAAAGTTGAGCTTTTTTCACCAAATCTGCACTAAATATAGAAAATTCAGAAGATTTCCAACCCAGGAAAGCAAGATTTATGATTCTAGCATGCATGGTTCAAAAGTTATTGTCATTATTAAATGATTGCTTTTTCGGACGTTTTAGGCTCAGAGAAGTGCAAAAATGGGCTTTCCAGCCTGCAAGTCACACTTTTATGAAAACTTGCATAACTCAAAAACTTGAGCTTTTTTCACCAAATCTGCACTAAATATAGAAAATTCAGAAGATTTCCAACCTAGAAAAGCAAGAATTATGATTCTAGCATGCATGGTTCCAAAGTTATTGTCATTATTAAATGATTGCTTTTTCGGACGTTTTAGGCTCAGAGAAGTGCAAAAATGGGCTTTCCAGCCTGCAAGTCACACTTTTATGAAAACTTGCATAACTCAAAAACTTGAGCTTTTTTCATCAAATCTGCACTAAATATAGAAAATTCAGAAGATTTCCAACCTAGAAAAGCAAGAATTATGATTCTAGCATGCATGGTTCCAAAGTTATTGTCATTATTAAATGATTGCTTTTTCGGACGTTTCAGGCGCAGATAAGCTTAAAAATGGGCTTTCCAGCCTGCAAGTCACACTTTTATGAAAACTTGCATAACTCAAAAAGTTGAGCTTTTTTCACCAAATCTGCACTAAATATAGAAAATTCAGAAGATTTCCAACCCAGGAAAGCAAGAATTATGATTCTAGCATGCATGGTTCAAAAGTTATTGTCATTATTAAATGATTGCTTTTTCGGACGTTTCAGGCGCAGATAAGCTTAAAAATGGGCTTTCCAGCCTGCAAGTCACACTTTTATGAAAACTTGCATAACTCAAAAAGTTGAGCTTTTTTCACCAAATCTGCACTAAATATAGAAAATTCAGAAGATTTCCAACCCAGGAAAGCAAGATTTATGATTCTAGCATGCATGGTTCAAAAGTTATTGTCATTATTAAATGATTGCTTTTTCGGACGTTTTAGGCTCAGAGAAGTGCAAAAATGGGCTTTCCAGCCTGCAAGTCACACTTTTATGAAAACTTGCATAACTCAAAAACTTGAGCTTTTTTCACCAAATCTGCACTAAATATAGAAAATTCAGAAGATTTCCAACCTAGAAAAGCAAGAATTATGATTCTAGCATGCATGGTTCCAAAGTTATTGTCATTATTAAATGATTGCTTTTTCGGACGTTTCAGGCGCAGATAAGCTTAAAAATGGGCTTTCCAGCCTGCAAGTCACACTTTTATGAAAACTTGCATAACTCAAAAAGTTGAGCTTTTTTCACCAAATCTGCACTAAAAATAGAAAATTCAGAAGATTTCCAACCCAGGAAAGCAAGAATTATGATTCTAGCATGCATGGTTCAAAAGTTATTGTCATTATTAAATGATTGCTTTTTCGGACGTTTCAGGCGCAGATAAGCTTAAAAATGGGCTTTCCAGCCTGCAAGTCACACTTTTATGAAAACTTGCATAACTCAAAAAGTTGAGCTTTTTTCACCAAATCTGCACTAAATATAGAAAATTCAGAAGATTTCCAACCCAGGAAAGCAAGATTTATGATTCTAGCATGCATGGTTCAAAAGTTATTGTCATTATTAAATGATTGCTTTTTCGGACGTTTTAGGCTCAGAGAAGTGCAAAAATGGGCTTTCCAGCCTGCAAGTCACACTTTTATGAAAACTTGCATAACTCAAAAACTTGAGCTTTTTTCACCAAATCTGCACTAAATATAGAAAATTCAGAAGATTTCCAACCTAGAAAAGCAAGAATTATGATTCTAGCATGCATGGTTCCAAAGTTATTGTCATTATTAAATGATTGCTTTTTCGGACGTTTCAGGCGCAGATAAGCTTAAAAATGGGCTTTCCAGCCTGCAAGTCACACTTTTATGAAAACTTGCATAACTCAAAAAGTTGAGCTTTTTTCACCAAATCTGCACTAAATATAGAAAATTCAGAAGATTTCCAACCCAGGAAAGCAAGAATTATGATTCTAGCATGCATGGTTCCAAAGTTATTGTCATTATTAAATGATTGCTTTTTCGGACGTTTCAGGCGCAGATAAGCTTAAAAATGGGCTTTCCAGCCTGCAAGTCACACTTTTATGAAAACTTGCATAACTCAAAAAGTTATATTAATTATAATGACTCAAATTGTATTTAATTTGTGCCCACAGAACCCTTAAAAGCAGCCAAGTTTTGACAGAATTTAAAGGGACAGAGTGTGAAAAAACTTGAGACACATTCAACTCCATTGTCTCAAAGCATTTTTCTAATGTGAGCTGCAGTACCACAATATCGCCACCGGAGGGCCCTCGTTAAATAGGCGCCCATTCATTTCCAATGGCTCAATGTATTTACAACGGGAGCTGCAGTACGGCAAAAATCCCACAAGATGGCACTCAACTCAAAAAGACAACACCGTCAAATAGGTGCCAATTCATATGTATCGGAGCATTTGTATCAGAAAAGTCAATGCTTTGTCAGCCATAAAGAGACAGTGTTTAAATTTTAAAAAAAAGTCTTTTTATTTACATTGAATCATAAGGTTTTGTTTTTACTATTGCATGAAGAACAGTTGAAACAGCCACGTTTTGTCAAAAATTAAAGGCACAGTGAGTGAAAAAACGTGAAACCCATTTAATGACTTTGGCTCAAAGCGTTTTTTCAAATTTCAGGTTGCAGTGCCTCAGAAATGCCCCTGCTTGCCTCGACATAAAGGGACAATGTTTATATAAAAAGAAGTAATTTTACGTAAATTGACTCTGAGCATTTTTAATTATAGCCCTCAGATCCGTTGAAAACAGTCAAGTTTAATCAGAACTTAAAGGGACAGTCCAAAAAAACTTGAGAAACATTCAACTCAATTTTCTTAAAGTGTTTCTGTGAGCTGCAGTACCGCAAAAACGCCACCGGAGGGAACTCGTTAAATAGACACCCATTCATTTCCAAAGGCACAATGTATTTACAATAGGACCTGCAGTACGGGAAAAATCCCACAAGATGGCAATCAACCCGAAAGTACAACACCGTTAAGGTGCCAATTCATTTCTATCGGGGGATTTTGAAAAAAAGTCACAACGGTTACAAAGTTATCGTCATTATTAAATGATGATATTTTAAAACATTTTAGGCTGAGAAACGCATAATAAAGCAGTATTTAGTTTGCCAGTCACATTTTTTTAAAAGTTGCATAACTAAAAAGTTGAACTTTTTACACCATTCCTGCACAGAATATATAAAATTCACAAGTTTTCCAACCCGGGAAAGCAAGTTCAATGATTCTAGCTTGTACGGTTACAAAGTTATTGTCATTATAAATGATGTTATTTTTGGAGATTCAAGCTGAAAAACGCATTATAAAGAGGTATTTAGGATGCCAGTCACACATTATTAAAAGTTTGCATAACGAAAAAAGTTAAAATTTTCCACCATTCCTGCACTAAATTGTGAATATGCTTGATGGCTGTGTTTTGCTGCTGTTGGTGTCAGTGGATTTGTTCAGACCGAGGACAATCGACTTTGGCCTGGACGGATCTATTGACACTAACAAAGATGTTGTATAATGAAATTGTGAATATGTTTGATTTTCGAGAAGGTTTGTTCAAACCTCACTTTGTGTTTGCTGTTAAAAACGTAATATTGGAATATAATATTGTGAATGTGCTTAATTGCTGTTGAGATTGTCATGATTGTTTTCTGTTTTTAGTGTCAATAAATTTGTTCAAACCAAAAAATTTCCTGCACTAAATATATACCATTTTCAGGTTTTCCTACCCAGGAAAGCAAGTTTTATGATTCTGGCATGTATGGTTACAAAGTTGTTGTCATTATTAAATGATGTTATTTTCGAAGTTTCAAGCTGATAAACGCATAATAAAGCGGTATTTAGGATGCCAGACACACTTTTTTAAAAGTTTGCATAAGGAAAAGAGTTGAAATTTTCCACCATCCCTGCACTAAATACATACAATTCACAAGTTTTCCGGGAAAGCAAGATTTATGATTTTAGTATGTATGGTTACAAAGTTATTGTCATTATTAAATTATTGTTTCTTTGAGCGTTTCAGGCTGAGAAATGCATAATAAAACATCCACAAGTGGCGGGCAAACACCAGCCTGGGGTTCGGCCCACTAGTCCCCAAACACAAGCCGGGAAAACATCCACTCGTGGCGGGCACCAGTCCCCAAACTCAAGACCCGGTGCTCGGCCCACTTGTCCCCAAACACAAGCCAGGTCTACATCCACTAGTGGCGGGCACAAGTCCCCAAACACAAGCCCCGGAGTTCGGCCGACAAGTTCCCAAACACAAGCCGGGAACATCCACTATTGGCGGGCACAAGAGTGTTATCCATAAAGGGACACCGTGTGAACAAACCTGAGTCCCATGAAATTATATTGACTCAAATTGTATTTAATTTGTGCCCACAGAACCCTTAAAAGCAGCCAAGTTTTGACAGAATGTAAAGGGACAGTGTGTGAAAAAACTTGAGACACATTCAACTCCATTGTCTCAAAGCATTTTTCTAATGTGAGCTGCAGTACCACAATATCGCACCCGGAGGGCCCTCGTTAAATAGGCGCCCATTCATTTCCAATGGCTCAATGTATTTACAACGGGAGCTGCAGTACGGCAAAAATCCCACAAGATGGCACTCAACTCAAAAGTGCAACACCGTCAAATAGGTGCCAATTCATATGTATGGGAGCATTTGTATCAGAAAAGTCAATGCTTTGTCAGCCATAAAGAGACAGTGTTTAAATTGAAAAAAAGGCTTTTTATTTACATTGAATCATAAGGTTTTGTTTTTACTATTGCATGAAGAACAGTTGAAACAGCCACGTTTTGTCAAAAATTAAAGGCACAGTGAGTGAAAAAACGTGAAACCCATTTAATGACTTTGGCTCAAAGCGTTTTTTCAAATTTCAGGTTGCAGTGCCTCAGAAATGCCCCTGCTTGCCTCGACATAAAGGGACAATGTGTATATAAAAAGAAGTAATTTTACGTAAATTGACTCTGAGCATTTTTAATTGCAGCCCTCAGATCCGTTGAAAACAGTCAAGTTTAGTCGGAACTTAAAGGGACAGTCCGAAAAAACTTGAGAAACATTCAACTCAATTTTCTTAAAGTGTTTCTGTGAGCTGCAGTACCGCAAAAACGCCACCGGAGGAAACTCGTTAAATAGACACCCATTCATTTCCAAAGGCACAATGTGTTTTCAATAGGACCTGCAGTACGGGAAAAATCCCACAAGATGGCACTCAACCCGAAAGTACAACACCGTTAACGTGCCAATTCATTTCTATCGGGGGATTTTGAAAAAAAGTCACAACGTTTACAAAGTTATCGTCATTATTAAATGATGATATTTTAAAACATTTTAGGCTGAGAAACGCATAATAAAGCAGTATTTAGTTTGCCAGTCACATTTTTTTAAATTTGCATAATTAAAAAGTTGAACTTTTTACACCATTCCTGCACAGAATATATAAAATTCACAAGTTTTCCAACCCGGGAAAGCAAGTTCAATGATTCTAGCTTGTACGGTTACAAAGTTATCGTCATTGTTAAATGATGTTATTTTTGGAGTTTCAAGCTGAAAAACGCATTATAAAGAGGTATTTCGGATGCCAGTAACACTTTTTTAAAAGTTTGCATAACTAAAAAAGTTAAAATTTTCCACCATTCCTGCACTAAATATATACCATTTTCAGGTTTTCCTACCCAGGAAAGCAAGTTTTATGATTGTGGCATGTATGGTTACAAAGTTGTTGTCATTATTAAATGATGTTATTTTCGAAGTTTCAAGCTGAGAAACGCATAATAAAGCGGTATTTAGGATGCCAGACACACTTTTTTAAAAGTTTGCATAACTAAAAGAGTAGAAATTTTCCACCATTCCTGCACTAAATATATACAATTCACAAGTTTTCTAACCCGGGAAAGCAAGATTTATGATTCTAGTATGTATGGTTACAAAGTTATTGTCATTATTAAATGATTGTTTCTGTGAGCGTTTCAGGCTGAGAATTGCATAATAAAACATCCACTGGTGGCAGGCACAAGTCCTCAAACACCAGCCCGGGGTTCGGCCCACTAGTCCCCAAACACAAGCCGGGAAAACATCCACTGGTGGCGGGCACCAGTCCCCAAACTCAAGACCCGGTGCTCGGCCCACTCGTCCCCAAACACAAGCCAGGTCTACATTCACTAGTGGCGGGCACAAGTCCGCAAACACAAGCTCCGGAGTTCGGCCGACAAGTTCCCAAACACAAGCCGGGAACATCCACTATTGGCGGGCACAAGGGTGTTATCCATAAAGGGACACCGTGTGAACAAACCTGAGTCCCATGAAATTATATTGACTCAAATTGTATTTAATTTGTGCCCACAGAACCCTTAAAAGCAGCCAAGTTTTGTCAGAATTTAAAGGGACAGTGTGTGAAAAAACTTGAGACACATTCAACTCCATTGTCTCAAAGCATTTTTCTAATGTGAGCTGCAGCACCGCAATATCGCCACCGGAAGGCCCTCGTTAAATAGGCGCCCATTCTTTTCCAACGGCTCAATGTATTTACAACGGGAGCTGCAGTACGGCAAAAATCCCACAAGATGGCACTCAACCCAAAAGTGCAACACTGTTAAATAGGTGCCAATTCATTTGTATGGGAGAATTTGTATCAGAAAAGTCAATGCTTTGTCAGCCATAAAGAGACAATGTTTAAATTGAAAAAAGTATTTTTATTTAAATTGACTCATAGGGTTTTGTTTTTATTACTGCCTGCAGAACAGTTGAAACAGCCAAGTTTTGTCAAAAATTAAAGGCACAGTGAGTGGAAAAACGTGAAACCCATTTAATGACTTTGGCTCAAAGCGTTTTTTCAAATTTCAGGTTGCAGTGCCTCAGAAATGCCCCTGCTTGCCTCGGACATAAAGGGACAATCTGTAAATAAAAAGAAGTAATTTTACGTAAATTGACTCTAAGCATTTTTAATTGCAGCCCTCGGAACCGTTGAAAACAGTCACGTTTAGTCAGAACTTAAAGGGACAGTGTGAAAAAACTTGAGACACATTCAACTCCATTGTGTTTCTGTGAGCGGCAGTACCGCAAAAACGCCACCGGAGGGCACTCGTTAAGACGCCCATCCATTTCAAAGGCTCAATGTATTTACAATCAGACCTGCAGTACGGGAAAAATCCCACAAGATGGCACTCAACCCGAAAGTACAGAAAAGTCAATGCTTTGTCAGCCAAAAGGTGATTACCTTTTTGAAATATTTTAAAGGGACAGTGTGTAATATTTACTGCTTGGTGGAAACACCTGTTGGTCTGGAGAGAGATGGACGGGCGCGCTCAGGCTGTACTTACCCAAGACAGAACATAGTCAACTCAAGTCATGTTTGTTTGTATAACCCTTGATCTATGATGATAAGGAGTCTCAAAGAGCTGCACAGACCACCGATTATTGCAAACCAGACTATTACGACACCATCCCCTGATCTAAAACCTACATGAGGGCAAGGAAAAACTCAAAAATAAAGAAACCTTGAGAAGATACTGCACATGAGGTAATCCCCCTTCCAGGATGACCAGGCCGCAATGGATGTTGCAATAACAAATAATACACTGAAGTTGTCAACAGGATAAAAAGGTCATTCATAAACTAGAGAATAGAATTGTGTGTTTAAAACTAGATTTAAACAGTTCCACTGAGGTTGCAGGCCGAATCTCAGGAAATGATGCAATGGTGTGCTTAAGGGACTCACTCACCAAACGAGTGGTACAAAAAATATGTCTAATATATATATTCCCTACTTTTTGACTTTCCTTGAGAAATGCTGAAAGAAAATAGGTGTTTTTTTGCTCCCATTCCTTCTACGTAGTTTGTAGTCTTCCTGGGACTCATTTCTGTCTGCACTACACATGACAGCAACATCTAGGGGACAGGACCAGTGGTGTCACGAGACGGAGTGGAGTGGAAGGAATGATCGGACCAGAACGGAGGCAGGAGGCAGGAAGGGAGAACTCAATTGCGTAACGATCCAAAAGTTTTATTTAACAAAATAAAAGTTGTGCAAAACTCTGGGACATGACGAAAAAAACAGTTGATTCTTCCAACTCAACTAAACAGGACAAGGCATAACAGAACGGACAATGTTTTAAACTAAAACAGGACAAGGCATAACAGACCGGGAGTGTGTATATGTAATGAGCCCGCACCCGCAAAGCCCACAATCAAGCCTTAAATAGCAGACACTCGATTAGTTGAACTGCTTCAGCTGGGCCCAGGGGGCGGGGCAGACCGGTCGCCAAGGCGACCATGACAGAGCCCCCCCTTTAAGGGACAGCTCCCGAGGTCCCAAAAAGAAAAAAAAAATTACTACCTCGCGCCCCGGAATGGTTCGACGCTCACGATTGGGGCAACCCCGCTCCCTCCTCCGAACACGCAGGAACGGGGAGAGGCAGGCGCCATCTGCGTCGGGCGGATCGGAATCGGCGCTCGGCAGGGGGGGTCCGGCGGGCAAACTGGACAGGCGAAAACAGACAGACAAACAAGGGAGTCGAACAGGCAGGCAGGCCGGAGAGTCGAACAGGCAGGCAGACCGGAGAGTCGAACAGGCAGGCAGGCCGCGGAGTCGGAGTCGGACTGGCAGGCAGCAGAGACGGAGTCGGACTGGCAGGCAGCAGAGTCGGAGTCGGACTGGCAGGCAGCAGAGTCGGAGTCGGACTGGCAGGCGGCAGAGTCGGAGTCGGACTGGCAGGCGGCAGAGTCGGAGTCGGACTGGCAGGCGGCAGAGTCGGAGTCGGACTGGCAGGCGTCGGAGTCGGACTGGCAGGCCGCGGAGTCGGAGTCGGACTGGCAGGCCGCGGAGTCGGAGTTGGACTGGCAGGCCGCGGAGTCGGAGTCGGACTGGCAGGCCACGGAGTCGGAGTCGGACTGGCAGGCCGCGGAGTCGGAGTCGGACTGGCACGCAGGGGAGACGGAATAGCAGGCAATCGGCACGGGAGTCGGGCAGGCAGGCATGAGAGTCGAACAGGCAGGCGTCAATTCTTCCCGGGACCCCATTCGAGGCACAGCAATGGCCACGACGGGCGGGCCGTGGTTCGAACGGGCAGGGAAGGTTACCTCTGCTTGCCAAACGGCGTCCTCCAGCTCTCCCCAAATCGCGCAGGGATCGTTCGCTGAGTTCAAATGTTGGCGGGCTCATTCTGTCACGAGACGGAGTGGAGTGGAAGGAATGATCGGACCAGAACGGAGGCAGGAGGCAGGAAGGGAGAACTCAATTGCGTAACGATCCAAAAGTTTTATTTAACAAAATAAAAGTTGTCCAAAACTCTGGGACATGACGAAAAAAACAGTTGATTCTTCCAACCCAACTAAACAGGACAAGGCATAACAGAACGGACAATGTTTTAAACTAAAACAGGACAAGGCATAACAGACCGGGAGTGTGTATATGTAATGAGCCCGCACCCGCAAAGCCCACAATCCAGCCTTAAATAGCAGACACTCGATTAGTTGAACTGCTTCAGCTGGGCCCAGGGGGCGGGGCAGACCGGTCGCCAAGGCGACCATGACAAGTGGAATGTTTAATCAGCGCAGTTTTTTTTTTTTAGAGGCGGCACAGCAAGTGGGCGGTTAGCGTACAACCCACAGTGCGGAGATTTAGGGTTCAAGTCCAGGTGCCGCGGGGTTTGCATATTCTCCCTAGGCACTCTGGTTTCCCATATTCCAAAGACATGCATGCATAGTTAGTTCGCCGGTCCAAATTGTCCCTAGATGTAAATGAGTGAGTGAGTTTCTTGATTCTGTGACATGCAATTTGGCTAGCCATCAGTTCATAGTTTTCTCTGCCCACTACTAAAAGATAGTTGGGGGGGGTTCGAGCACCCCAGCAACCCTGGTACTTTTGAGTCACTTTTGAGAACTGTTATGCACTCTACAGTAAAGCTTATTATGCTGAAATAAGCTTCATAATAGAGGGCATAACAGTTTAAATACAAGCGATTTGAATAGAAAAAGGCAAAATAAACATGTTACCTGCTCAAAAGTGTATTGTATACGGTGTGCATTACCGTTCGATTACATTCACAACAAACACAAAGACGGAATGCTTTAAGTTGTATTACATTCCCAACAAATGCAAGACAAAGAGGTTTTGGTTATATATTCGCCACTACATTCCCGAAAAGTGATATAAAAGTGAGATAAAACGAGGTAAAAATGGATATGGTAGCGAGAGGATGCAAATCTCGGCAGGGATGCATTTCTCGGCATAACACTGGCTCATATGGCCTATTAGATGTGACCGCTCCGGCGCACTGGCCTCTTAGATGCGGGTCTCACGCGACTGCCCTATAATATGAAAACTATTCTGCGTATTAGATTTTTTTTTTTAAAGCAAGAATACAACCGAATTGTAAAAACAAAACAGAAATTTAAAAAAAGATTAAACAGTTTGGTAATCACATTTTTCTAAACAAAGCTCTCAAACTCAGATAGTTGGGCGTTATTTTAACAGCACTAAATTACTAACACAAATCACATACAAAGCATGTTAAAACAATATTTTAAAAATAACAAATGAAAACGTCCTCACCCTATTAATCCAAAAGAAACACAAGGAACATTTCTCATTTAATTCTCGTGTTTGTTGCGGTGTTTTGTGAATAAAAAAATTGCACTGAGAACTTCAATTTCAATTTTTTTGTGTGGTGGTGATGGGGGGCACCATAAAGCATTTGTGCTTAGGGCACCCAAATGACACTGCTCCTATGAGACTCAGGTCTGAGCATGACCCAGATGTGTCTGCGTTGTTCTACTGACTATTTTGCGATACATCTGTCATATGATTCGATCAATAAATCACATATAAACGATCACCAACCCAACAAATCTAAAAAATAAAGGGAAAACATGAAATGGGGGTGTACCTACGTCGCCTCGACTGCTCCGGGTTTAACCGTCATTTCGATTTACCAAAACCACTTCGTCTTCATTTTTTGGGAATGTAATACAACTTAAACCATTCAGTCTTTGTATTTGTTGGGAATGTAATCGAACAGTAATTTACACCCAAACATGCATTTCAGGTGAATTGGCCGGTCCAAATTGTCCCTAGGTGTGAATGAGCGAATGAGTTGTCTGTCCCTGTGTGCCCTGTGATTGGCTGGCAACCAGTTCAGGGTGTCTCCTGCCCACTGCCCGGAGATGGCTGGCCAAGTAATGTTTTTTGTATATCCCTTAATCATAAGTAGTCTCAAAGGGCTGCAGAGATCAGACTATTGCAAAATACAGACTATCATTGCACCATCTGATTTAAACATCCATTAGGGCAAGGAAAAACTCAAATATCTCAGCATGAGGAAAATGAAGAAACCTTGAGAAGGTACCGCAAATGAGGTAATCCCCCTTCCAGAATGACGAGGCTGTAATGGATGTTGCATTAACAAATTGTCACGTTAATTTTTTTTTATTTAAAAAAAGAAAAGTACAATATATAATGAAGAATAAAAATTTAAAATAAAAAGGTTGACCTGGTTGCAATGGATGTAGCATTAACAAACAGTACACAGATACTGTCAAAATGGTATATAGGTCATTCTTATAATTTATAATATAAGTGTGTTTTAAGCCTTGTCGAGTCAAGTCAGATTCATTTATAAAGCCCTTAATCACAAAAATGTCTCAAAGGACTGTCAGGAACCAGGAACGGAGACGGGAACCCAATTGCGTTAGTTTCTAAGTTTTATTTGAAAAGAGATGTAAGCTGGCACCCACGATCCAGTGATCGTTGATTGTGGGGAGCAGGTCGCTTCGTGATGCGGAAGTCGCACTTCTCTTAGCGGGAGCTGAAGGCTCGCAGCGATTGGACGGACGGCAGTCCCGTGACAGGTAGGCAGAATCAATACGTCTTAGCGGGGAGGTCGATGGCCAGGGCAGGAGAGTAGCTCGTAAACATGGGGCAGAAACAGGTCGGAACCGAAGGCAGGAATCAAAACAGGAGAGTAGTCTTTGGTACTTGCTAATCTGGCGAAACACACAGGAACACAGGAGTACAATCGGACGTCCTTGTCTGGACGCTGACTGGTTAAGAAGTGAACGTCGGCAAATTAGAGAGCGCGCTCCGGCGTGCCAAACGATTGCCACAGGTGTCTTCACTTCGGCAATCATGACAAGGACTGCACAGGATTACAATTACACAACTAGACAATTCCCGCGGCAATTGTAAGAGTTGTGATTGATCTGGAAGATGATCCCGGTATGTATATATAACCCCGGTTGTTAGCATTATGAGTTAGCATAAAGTTTTTAGCTCAGAGAGATGTTTCTGTTATTTTTTACTTGGTTATGTGGGGGGACTCTGCCCCCCCACACCGGTACTGGCAAGTTCATTTGAGATGGGCCCACAACCGTTAGCAACAAGGATATGCCTTGTGGAGGTCTAAAAAACACATTCATGGTAAAAACCATAGTAATAACACTGTTATTACACTTTAAAAACTTTTGAAATATACATGTTCAAATAGAATGGGCCGTTCGATTTTAATTGGCCCATCCGGAATGCATTGAGCCCATTCAATTTGCTGAGTCGTTAGCATGTTAGCATTAGAATAATTTTGCAGCATGAAGAAGTTAGCATTTAGCCTTTAGCATCACTTTTTAGCATGTATCCGTTAACATAACTCATCAAATGAGGCCATTAGCATAATTTTTAAATATTAATTCGTTACAATATTGCCATTACCAAAATCTTTTTGCATGAAGTTAGCATTTAGCCGTTAGAATCACTCTTTAGCAGTTACCCATTAACATAACTCGTCAACACTGCAAAAACTGCCTCTAAAAAAACAAGAAAATCTAGCCACTATTGCAGGAAATTTACTTGTTTCAAGCAAAATTATCTGCCAGTGCAGCAAGAAAATCCGACTCATAAAGTTTTCTTGAAACAAGAAAAAAAAAAAAGAAAATAAGATACCTAAAAATGTTATTATATGCAGTAATACTATTAAGTGTACTTGTCAATTTTTTTTTTGTCTCATTTTAAGATATTTGTGCTTGTTTTGGAGAATTATTGTTTAGAAACAAACTGGGTTTAAGCCAGGATTGCTCAAAAGTAGTTAGCATGAAGGTTACAACAAGATCAATATTCTTGTATTAAGTTGAAAATAAATTAGAAAATGGGTCAAAAACAAGATACATTTGCTTGTAATAAGTAATAAAAATCTTAGGCGAGGAAGTCTTGTTTCAAGAAATTCTCTACGTTTCGATATACTATACAAATGCAAAAATAGTTTTAATGTGAAAATTACCATTTTATTGGCAAACCACAAACCTTTGTCATTATCACAAAACACAATTGACATACCAGTAACAAAAATACTCATTTTCTTGACAAGATCTTGAAACGTTTGTTGGCGAACTGTAAATCTGTGGGGGTCAGATGCATCGACATTTCGTTCTGTATACACGTGTACTAGAATGACAATAAAGTAGATCTGAATCTGAATCTAAATCAAAGTTATCACTTACACATGTATCAGTGAACTGTCAAACAGACAACACATTTTTTTGCCTACAGAATATAGAGTGCAAGTTACCAATTTCTAAAAGAGAACTGCAAACATTCTTTTTTGTCTAATTTTAAGAACATCAGTTGGGTTGTTTTTTTTAAATCAATGCTTAAACTCAAAACAAGGCAATTAAAACACACACTTACAGGGAGACTGAGAGGCCAAAGCGTAAGGGGTCACAAATGTTTATAACAGAAAAAGTTCTCAAAGTACGTCCATGGATGGGTGTGTGGGTGTGTTCCCGAGGGGAGGCAGCATTATACAAAGTTATGCAAAAAAGGCCATCCAATCACTTCTTGCTCGTTTGAAAGCTGGTGTGGCATCTTTGTCATGGATTGAGTCCCCCAGGACCTCAGTTTGTAGAAGGGAAAGAACAGAGGCCACACATTTAGGGTAGGTCATATTTAATACATAATAGTATGCAATTATGTAGAATACTGCATCCCCTAGGTACCTTTTGGGTGATGGGATTGCTTCGGTTCCAAGGCAGAGAAAGGAGTCGAGATTTTCATCCACCAAAAGGAGTGGTGTGGTGAGTGGCCTTCTGTTCAGGAACGTCTCGGGGTCCTCTGTGGGCTTAACAGAAAAACACAACATCAGTAGGACAGCAATCACATCCCTCCATTCCCCGACTAAACATGACAATTTAGTATGAACAGAATAGAGGACCAACAAAAGGAGCAGCCATATTTGAGAAAGTTTAGTATGCACTTATGTAAAAGTTTGTGACTTACCAGAAGAACATGAATGAGCAGCATGGTCAAGAGGTTTATTGCTTGCTCTTCTAAAAAAAAAAAAAATCAAATCAAATATTTGTCTCTCAGTATACAGAAACAAACAAGGATACAGATTCTATTGGTATTATGTTGGCTGTTCTTACCAGCTGAAAGTGACATTGGAGGTTTCATTGCCCTCTTGTAAACCCCATAGAGGCATAATCTAGATTTGAATTCGAGCCACCGCTCCCTCAGCTCTTGCACGTAGTTGGAGTTGTTGTTGTCTATTATTCGTCTTAGTTCATCAAGAACCTTTGGTGGGGAAGACACAAAGAAGTGTTGTATGGAAATATCCAACACATAGTAGTTAAAGCATCACTTGAAAACAACAATTATATGTAGAGAGGTATTCTGAAAAACTATGTTCCCCTTCCCCTCCTCCATTTGTGAAAATAATTCTATTCACACTGATGATAAAACGCTAATAGACAGGTGTGTTGCAAATAACATGCGAAACAGATGGACTATCAGATATTCTAAAGAAGGAAAAATCACACCACAATGCATAAATGCTGTTTTCCCTGTCTACATGCAGAAATAAAACCAGATTGCTCATTTTCATTTTTCAGAGAAAATACATGAAAGGTTTTCCTGCATGGAAATGGGGTCTGAAACAGCTATTTAATGTATCAAAGCAGTATGCACCCAATGTTCAAAAGAACAATTTCACTGTTCAACTGAATCAAAGTGTGAATTGTGATCATACTTACATGATCAATATCTCGAAAGCATGGATATGCCTTCAATATTTTTGCCGGTCTGTCTTGTTCCCTTATTGTGTCCGAATCAATGAAGGCCCTCTTCCCCTCAAACTCAAGGTCAAGAAGTTGTGCCACATCAGCTCTGTTCTGTTTGGTATTGCGATATGGCCATGCGGCTGTCCTGCCTACATTCTAAAAAGGTAAAAGAAAATATCACAACACAGTTGAGGTCAAAATTATTTGCTTCTTGCTAATGTTATTCATGCTATTGTTTCTACTGGAACAAAGACAAAATGTCCACTACAGCTAATGAAGACATTCATTAATATTACTTGATTAGAAACAGGAAAAGGCAAACATTACAAGGTCAACATTTTCACCCCCCTGTAAAACAATAGTATTTATGAGAGTTTTGTGGTGCCTGGCCTTGTCCTTTTCTGCTTTTTCTTGTTTCTGTTCAGCCCACCAGTTGAAAATTTCAATAAAAGCTGGAGATGTTGTCTGTGCCCTCCTAAAAGAAGTAGAACTATGTGCAGTGCTGATTTATCTTGTATTTTGTGTAATTTCAATGAATGGGTCTACTCCATTGTGAATGCTACATTTTGTTTTATAAAATTACAGAGAGCATCAGCTTGTTTTGCTGGAGTGCTGGTTATGACTTGGGGGTCCCCTTCACTTTCTGGGCTGCTGATGGTGCTACTGCAGCTTGGGGAGACAATGAAAGTGAAAATGCTGGAGTCAAAATCCCCCTCATCTTTTCTCTGTGGCGCCAAACTCAAGGCGTCTCTTTTTTTCCCCTTGCCGGTGTAGCCCCCTGCGTTTTGCGTGGAGTCCTGATGTTTTGCAAAAGCAGGATATGCATGTGTGGATACTGTATATGAATTTATGTTCATGCTGAACAAAGAGAGAAACTGTGTAACATGTAATCCTGGTCGCTTAGATTAGTACAGGGCTCTTGTCGTAATGTTGACTAGTTTTAACGTTATATATTATAGTTAACAGTTTAAATCAACGACCATTTTGTAAGGGGTTAGCTCAATTCCATAGTTAACGGTTTAAATCAACGACCGTTTATTAAGGGGTTAGCTTAAAACTTGAGCTCACCCCTTACAAAATGGTCATTGATTTAAACCGTTAACTACGCATAAATACCGTTAAGAATCATATTTTACTTTTAATCACATTGTTTCTTGTTAAATGTTAAGACAATACAAACCTTTTAATTGTAAAAGTATTTTCACTTCTCTCCAAGTCAAAATACCGAATGGAGTTCGTCGAACGTTGAGGTAGTGTGAGCGAGTCCAAGTATTTCCGAATAAATGGGCGGAACCATATAAAGGAACGCAATATACAATTATTAAACAAAATCTATGAACTATCTCAGGGAAAAAATATAGTGTTCTCATTTATAAATATTAAATTTGTGTTTCGAAGTAAAGACTATCCAGTTTTAGTTAGGACACTGTACGGGTCAGCCACTTGCATTGTAAATGGCATCCCTATTTTTTTGATATGGAATTATCCAGCGCGAAAAAGGCGGAAACTAAGCATCAGCTTGTTTTGCTGGAGTGCTGGTTATGACTTGGGGGTCCCCTTCACTTTCTGGGCTGCTGATGGTGCTACTTCAGATTGGGGAGACAATGACAGTGAAAGTGCTGGAGTCAAAATCCCCCTCATCTTCTTTCTCTGTGATGCCAAACTCAAGGCGTCTCTTTTTTTCCCCTTGCTGGTGTAGCCCCCTGCGTTTTGCATGGAGTCCTGATGTTTTGCAAAATCAGAATATGCATGTCTGGATACTGTATATGAATTTATATTCATGCTGAACAAAGAGAGAAACTGTGTAACATGTAATCCTGGTCGCTTAGATTAGTACAGGCTCTTGTCGTAATGTGGACTAGTTTTAACGTTATATATTATAGTTAACAGTTTAAATCAACGACCATTTTGTAAGGGGTTAGCTCAATTCCATAGTTAACGGTTTAAATCAACGACCGTTTTTTAAGGGGTTAGCTTAAAACTCGAGCTAACCCCTTACAAAACGATCATTGATTTAAACCGTTAACTTTGCATAAATACCGTTAAGTATAATATTTTATTTTTAATCACATTGTTTCTTGTTAAATGTTAAGACAATACAAACCTTTTAATTGTAAAAGTGTTTTCACTTCTCTCGAAGTCAAAATACCGAATGGAGTTCGTCGAACGTTGGGGTTGTATAAGCGAGTCCAAGTAGGTCTGAATAAATGGGCGGAACCATATAAAGGAACGCAATATACAATTATTAAACAAAATCTATGAACTATCTCAGGGGAAAAATATAGTGTTCTCATTTATAAATATTACATTTGTGTTTCGAAGTAAAGACTATCCAGTTTTAGTTAGAACACTGTACGGGTCAGTCACTTGCATTGAAAATGGCATCCCTATTGTTTTGATATAAAATTCTCCAGCGCGAAAAAGGCGGAAACTAGCACCTAACGTGTGCAACACCATCAACAGAGGACAAAGACTAGGAACCTTCCCGTGGTGTCCTGCGAAGGGCTCTCTCCAGGGGGAGCCTTACGAATCCAACTCAGTCCACTCAGACTCGGTCTTTCTTTCTTTCTTGGTCCTCTCTCCTTCTTTGTCTCTCCTTTTCTCTCTTCCCCCTTTACACTCTTGTCTCTCATTTTCTCTATCCCTCTCTTTCCTACTCTCTCCCCACCTCTCTCACTCTCTTTTCCCCCTTTTTGCGTTTTACTCTGTCTGTCTTTCTCTCTTTCTATCTGTCCCTCTCTTTCTCTCTCTTCTACTCTCCTCTCTCTGTTCTTCTTAGGGCGGGCGACTTCGAGAGCAATCCTGGCCTCCAGTCCAAATGCCAGTGGTGCTTTCGAACCATTCACTCCGACCACACCCCAATCACCTGTGCTATCTGCCCAAGGGGCTTCCATAAATCATGCACCGCCCTGTCCGAACGTACTAAGGACTTTAGAGGCTTCGTCTGCTTGGTTTGCTTGGGTCGCACCCCGTCAGGCCTGGCGGCACAGGACAGTTGCAGCCCCCTCTCCTTCGGAGAACTACGGAGCCTCCCACGAGCGAGTCTGGCGCTACTATGGATTACCTTATGCGCCTTGAGTGACTTAACGACGACGACACCATCAACACAACCAAACTCGATTTGATTAGAGTACAGTGGGACCTCGCTACTTACTTACTACTACTCGCGGTTTGACGTTCGCGGGTTCAGAGCTTCGCGGGTCTAAAAAAATAATATAAATTATATTTGTATATATATATATATATATATATATATATATATATATATATATATATATATATATATATATATATATATATCTCATCTCATCTCATTAGCCGTACCGCTTATCCTCATTAGGGTCGCGGGGGGGCTGGAGCCCATCCCAGCCATCTCCGGGCAGTGGGCAGGGGTCACCCTGAACTGGTTGCCAGCCAATCGCAGGGCACACGGGGACAGACATCTCACTCGCTCTTTTCACACCTAGGGACAATTTGGACCAATTCACATGAAATGCATGTTTTTGGAATGTGGGAGGAAAATGGAGTCCCCAGAGGAAACCCACGCAAGCAGGGGGAGAACATACAAACTCCGCACAGGAAGTCTGGAGCTGGATTTGAACCCACGCAGGAGGTTCCCATGACTTGAACTGTGCCGCACATGCGCTAACCACTGCCCCACCGTGCTTTATATATATAAAGCATATATGTACAGTGCATCCGGAAAGTATTCACAGTGCTTCACTTTTTCCACATTTTGTTATGTTACAGCCTCATTCCAAATTGTATTAATTTAATCTCTTATCTCAAAATTCTACACAAAATACTCCATTATGACAATGTGAAAAAGTTTTTTTTTGAATTTATTAAAAATAGAAAAACTAAGAAATCATATTTACATAAGTATTCACAGCCTTTGCTTAATACTTTGTTGATCCACCTTTGGCAGCAAATACAGTCTCAAGCTCAGTCAGGTTGGATGGGAGACGTTTGTGCACAGCCATTATCAGATCTCTCCAGAGATGTTCGATCGGATTCAAGTCTGGACTCTGGCTGGGCCACTCCAGGACATTCACGGAGTGGTTCTGAAGCCAATCTTTTGAGATCTTGGCTGTGTGCTTTGGGTCGTTGTCCTGCTGAAAAATGAACCTTCGCCCCAGCCTGAGGTCAAGAGCGCTCTGGAGCAGGTTTTCATCCAGAATATCTCTATATGCATTCATTTTTCCTTCTACCCTGACTAGTCTGCCAGTTCCTGCTGCTGAAAAACATCCCCACAGCATGATGCTGCCACCACCATGCTTCACTGTAGGGATGGTATTGGCCTGGTGATGAGCGGTGCCTGGTTTCCTCCAAACATGGCGCCTGGCATTCACACCAAAGAGTTCAATCTTTGTCTCATCAGACCAGACAATTTTGTTTCCCATGGTCCGAGAGTCATTCAGGTGCTTTTTGGCAAATTCCAGACGGGCTTCCATGTTTCTTTTACTAAAGAGTGGCTTTCGTCTGGCAACTCTACCATACAGGCCTGATTGGTGGATTGCTGCAGAGATGGTTGTCCATCTGGAAGGCTCTCCTCTCTCCACAGAGGAACGCTGGAGCTCTGACAGAGTGACCATCGGGTTCTTGGTCACCTCCCTGACTAAGGCCCTTCTTCCCCGATCGCTCAGTTTAGAAAGGCCGGCCAGCTCTAGGAAGAGTCCTGGTGGTTCCAAATGTCTTTCATTTACAAAAAATGGAGGCCACTGTGCTCATTGGGACCTTCAAAGCATCAGAATTTTTTTTGTATCCCTCCCCAGATTTGTGCCTCAGGACAATCCTGTCTCGCAGGTCTGCAGACAGTTCTTTTGACTTCATGCTTGGTGTTTGTGCTCTGACATGCACACTCAACTGTGGGACCTTATATAGACAGGTGTGTGCCTTTCCAAATCATGTCCAATCAACTGAATTTACTGCAGGTGGACTCCAATTAAGCTGTAGAAAGATCTCAAGGATGATCAGTCGAAAAAAGATGCACCTGAGCTCAATTTTGAGCTTCATGGCAAAGGCTGTGAATACTTATGTAAATGTGATTTCTGAGATTTCTATTTTTAAAAAATTCAAAAAAAGTTTTAAAAAAAAGTTTTGTGTAGAATTTTTAGATAAGAGATTAAATTAATACAATTTGGAATGAGGCTGTAACATAACAAAATGTGGAAAAAGTGAAGCGTTGTGCATACTTTCCGGATGCACTGTATTTATATATACCGTATTTTCCGCACTATAAGGCGCACCGGGTTATAGGGTGCACCCCGAAAAAATAGTTTTTGGTCCTATTTTTGAGATACATAAGACGCACCCGATTATAAGGCGCTACAATGGGAACGTGGACAAAACAGTCAGATAGTTCAGTCCAACTTATTACCCCCTTAATATTCCCAAAGCTTGCAAAGACGCAAATACGTGTCGAGAACACGTGCGGATGCTGTGTCCGTACGATGTCACTCAAATGCATCGTTCCATCATTCAGAAGGTTAAAGTCTTGGGATTCAAGAAATGCCAACCATTCCCTAGTTTATATTTTCTTTTTCACTCGCAACTTTACTGTGCATATGACAATAAACACTTGGAATTGAGTTTAATTTAAAAATAGACACTCTATTCCATCCATTATCTGCACCGCTTATCACAGAAAAATCTAGTTCAGTCTGAAACAAGATATATAGCCGGAGTAGCTCACCGAAGTCGTTGTGTTCATGATAATGTGCAGCCGTGGTCCTCTTATATCCGTGAATGTAGTAAATCCAGAATAAAATATTTACAAATACAGTATAGTAAAAAATGCTTTCTGTATGCCGTCAGCCACGTGCTATACAAATTCATCTTTTTCGGCCAAATGCAGGCTTTGTTCAGCCGTGAAAGCCAATGCCAGCCTGTAAATGATAAAAAGGATCCGCCTCTTGACCTCCGAATAACTTTAGCCAATAGTGATCGATTCAACTGATGATTGACGCATCTTTTTTGGCCAATTGCAGGCTTTGTTTTGCCGTTTAAGCCAATGCTAGCCTGTAAATGATAAAAAGGATCCGCCCCTTGACCTCCGAATAACTTTGGCCAATAGTGATCGATTCAAATGACGATTGACACATTGGTTAGCCAATGAAACGCCGGTAAATAAATCTCAGCATACACCGCGGACTACTTGATGTTCGGGGGAAAACTAGTTGGCGGCTGCAAGTTAGTTGCAAGACTTTGCGAACTAATATTGATCAATAAATAAGGCGCACTGTATTATAAGGCGCATGGTCAGCTTTAAAAAAAAATAAAGGCTTAAATGTCTATTCTTAACACATCGTGCCTTATAGTGCGGAAAATACGGTATACATATATATATATATATATATATATATATATATATATATATGCGCGGCAAGTCATGGGAACCTCCTGCGTGGGTTCAAATCCAGCTCCAGACTTCCTGTGCGGAGTTTGTATATTCTCCCACTGCTTGCGTGGGTTTCCTCCGGGCACTCCGGTTTCCTCCCACATTCCAAAAACATGCATTTCAGGTGAATTGGCCAGTCCAAATTGTCCCTAGGTGTGAATGAGCGAGTGAGATGTCTGTCCCCCCGTGTATATCTATATATATATATCTATATATCTATATATCTATATATCTATATATATATATATATATATATATATATATATATATATATATATATATATATATATATGTATATATATATATATTTTTTTTTTTAAAGCATTTTTGAAGGGGCGTCGCTACTTCGTGGTTCCACGTTCGCAGGTTCAGAGCTTTGCAGGTCTAAAAAATAATAATAAAATAAAATAATAAAAAAATATATATATTATTTTATTTTTATTTTTTCAAGCATTTTGGAAGGGGCGTCGCTACTTCGCGGATTTTCAATTTTTGGGGGTGGTTTTGGTCCCCATTAACCGCAATAACTAAATAATAATACTTTCATCATCACGGATTCAAAAGACACGCTTCTTACTTTTAGGTTTGATAAATAATATTTTTGTTGTAGATTCATCTTTATTTTGTTGCGAATATCAAATATATGATACATTGGATTTCATTCGAGATTTATTGTCTTATGAAATCGCTGTACCAAATGCTGCCCTGGCAACAGAGTTCATAGATTTGGAGAAATTAGCTGATTACACTGCATACCACTTTGCACCATTTAATGAAAAGATATACGTTTTTAGAAAATATGACTTAACTGGTGTGCTCTTGAATTCGAGTGTTTAAAATGACACATTATGAACGGCAGAAATTGTGCTCATTTATGCATGAGTTTACATTTTGACAAACACTAAATATATTTGATATTTGGACTGAGGTTTGTGGGGGCTATCTGTATGAGCAAGGCCTAGCTGGCTCCGGACTTTGGACGCAGAATTAAATGTGATTCTATGCAATTTTAACATGTTCGTTCTATGTTGCCACTTTGTGCATGTGATTGGCAAGATATTTGTGTGTGTTTAGCCCCTGCCAAGCGGATACAATGTAAATATGTGAACAAACCATGTGGTGAAATGCAGAGCTGGGGATTAAGATGGAAACTGCATGAGTGCTGTTGTGCCTACAAGCCAATCAAACTTAAGGACCTCTTACACAAATCTCCTGATTATTTTTTTTTTTAACATTATATTGGTGTTTTGATGGGTATGTCATGTTGGATGAAGGCGTCTACCAAACATGTAACCATAGCTATAACTTAAAGTAGTTGAGGTATTCCCCACAGTGTTTTGAGAAAAGTTCATGCTTTGTTATTGTCAATGGTCGACTAAATTGATAAAATCATGTTTAAGTTTAGTGACATTTACAGACTAGACATTGTTTCCCACATTGCTTTATAGTTAAGGCTACACCTGCTACCTTAACTGGCTAATGTCTATTCTTAAAACATCGTACCAAGAGTAAAAGGTTTAATATTGAACACTAAATTGTCCATCCATCCACCCATCTTCTACCGCTTTGTCCCTTTCGGGGTCACGGGTGGGAGGGCTGGAGCCTATCCCATTTACCTCGGGCGTAAGGCAGGGTACACCCTGGTTGAGTCGCCACCTCATCACATGGCTAACACAAACAGACAAACAACCATTCACACTGCGACACTGAATTGTACCTGAGTAAATGAATACATATGATGATTCATAAAATCAATTCTTACATTATCTCAATGAGTTGGGTTCCATTCTTAAAACAAGTTGATGTGAGTCTTGAAACAAGTAAAAAATATCCTTAAGCTGAGTTGTTAATATGCCTCTAGGCTATCTCTTCGACCATTTAAGATACATTTGCTTACAATTACTTGAATAATATAAGTTAGTTGGCACAATATTAATTTTCTTGAAACAAGTGATAGTATCTTAACTATCTTCAGCCTGAATAAGTAAATAAGTCCCAAAAAATTGTGATCAGATAAATACACTGAATTCAAGTAAATTACACTAGTCCATACTTTCAATTTTTGCAGTGAACATGAGACCATTGGCATAATTTGTAAATATGAAGTCATTAAAATATTGCCTTTACCAAAAAATTTTAGCATGAAAAAGTTAGCATTTAGCCGTTAGCATCACTTTTTAAAATGTACCTGTTAGCATAACTCATTAACATGAGGCCATTAGCATAAGTTGTAAATATGAAGTCGTTAAAATGTAGCCAAAATTACCAAAAAATTTTACTATGAAGAAGTTAGCATTGCCGACAGTGTTTACAGCTAGCTTGCGCTAATACTTGGGCTGGCTGTGCCAGCCTAACCCATTGCTGGCAGTGTTTACAGCTAGCTTGAGCGAATACTTGGGCTGGCTTAGCCAGCCCAACTTGTCACCAACAGTTTTTACTGCTAGCATTAGTAAGCATAGCATCAACCTCTCATCGCTAATACTTGGGCTGGCAACTGATCACCAACAGTGTTTACAGCTAGCTTGCGCTAATGTTGTGGCTGGCTATGCCAGCCCAACACTTTGCTAGCGGCGCACATAGTTAGCATCCTCTCGCTAGCATCCACTCTTAGGAATTCACCATTTACCCATGGTTAAAGGAAATTTGGGTCGGGCCACCCTGGACAGTCCCTGCTTACTATGACTACCGTCTGGAAAAGCCCTCGTTTCCATGACTACCCATAGAAATGAATGGGCCCATGTATTACGGATGGGAGAATTTCAAAACCCATTATTCCGGATGGGGACTCCTATCGCTGTGAATAGACACACAACAAGAGTCCCGGTCGGGCCGAAATTTTTGATATATGAATCGATGGGGTATTCTAAAAGCTCTGGGAGGAGTTCCCCGTTAAAAGTCGGCGGAAGAAGATAGATATAATAATAATATCTCGGAGGATTATAATAGTTGCAAGCACAACTACATTGCCCTGTGCTTACAGCACTTGGCAATGTAATCGTGCCTTGCTGAAGCAATCAAAACTAATTACCTGATCTTAAACCAACATGCGGGCAAGGAACAACTCAAAACCTCAGCGTGAGGAAAAAGAGAAACCTTGAGATGGGACCTCACAAGTGGTAATCCCCCTTTCAGGATGACCAGGGTGAATTAGATTTAGCATTACAGTACACAAACATAGTAAACACTA
Organism: Urocampus carinirostris; assembly: GCF_059441175.1. Lineage (NCBI taxonomy): Eukaryota > Metazoa > Chordata > Actinopteri > Syngnathiformes > Syngnathidae > Urocampus > Urocampus carinirostris. The sequence continues at coordinate 27,199 of NW_028283145.1, forward strand.
GGTAACATGTTGAAAATTTGTCCGGAAAGTGCATGACAGCAACGACGCCCCCAGCCTGTAAATTAGTCCAGAAAGTCTATGACGGCCACGACGCAGCTTCCCATCTCTGCCAGCTGGTCAATGCAGGCGTTGACATGCTTCAGGTCAAACGCTGGTCCACTGACTCATCTCAAATCGTCCTTCTCCTTCGTATCACCACCAGCCAGGCAGTCGGAAAAAGACAGGACAGTACAGAATATGAGGTGGGCATCAATCATAAGCTTTGGAAAAGAAGTGTGTCTTAAGCCTTGATTTAAAAACTTCCATTGAGGTTGCAGATCTTATCTCCGGAGGCAGGGCATTCAATAGCACCGAGGCCCGGATGGAGAACGCTCTCAAGCCTGCAGACTTCTTGGCTCTCGGAGTCACAAGTAAACCGGCATTTTCCGAGAGGAGACTCCGTGCAGGAACATAGGGGGAAATCAAATCAGATAAGAGGGTGCAAGTCCATGCAAACATTTGTATGTTAATAAGAGAACCTTAAAGTCACATCTTAAGTGGACTGGGAGCCAGTGTAAGTTGGCCAATACAGGAGTAATATGCTCAAACTTTTTCGTCTTAGTCAAAAGTCTAGCTGCCGCATTCTGAACCTAGACATGGGGAGACCAGAAAGCAATACATTACAGCAGGGGTCGGGAACCTATGGCTCACGAGCCATATATGGCTCTTTCTATGAGTATCTGTGGCTCAGAGACAAATTTGATTGCATGCAAAATTTCTCCATCTTGCTTAAAACTTGAGTTGTCTATCCTATTTTGATACACGCAAAGCCAAACCAAAGCTAAATAACAGGATATTACTTTGCAGTATATATAGGGCACGTTTTTCACTACAATTTACAGTCAAGTAACACACAAAAAAAGGGGGAAAAAAAACTCGTTTTGGTTTTACAACGCTAAAGAATCCTTTATATAAAAGTTCACTATATAATCTGTGTTCAGTGTTCAGATACCTTATGATGAATCCACAGAACTGTAAATACGCTAAAACACCGGAAGAGAACTTAGTCATTTGATTGGGTGAGTGGGAGGGATGGGTGGAGCTATGCAAAAAGTGCAAGCACTCCCTCCCATCTCTCGCCCTACGCTGTCTGTGCCAAAAGTGAGCTCATCAGGCTCCCTATTTGCAGAATGTTGTGACGTTTTTACACAATAACTGCTTGCATCTGGTTTTGAAACCAATATATATGAAAAAAAGGGTCAAAAGGAGTTTAACCGATCTTGAGTAATTGCAAGAAAGAGACAAGTGGTATGTTTGTTGATTTTGGGACAGGGGCTCTGGCATTATTCTCTTTTCATAATTTTTATCAAATCATCAAAAATAAATGTGCTGAAGACTAAGCTTTTGTCTGGGGTGCGGGTTTAGCAATTTAGTACATTTGTCTCATAATATATGGCGTGGCTCTTTCCCAAAATAAAATTAATATTTTTTGCTTTTATGGCTCTTTGAGTCAAAAAGGTTCCCGACCCCTGCATTACAGTCATCAAGCCGAGAAGTAATAAACGCATGAATTAAAACCTCTGCATCTGATTTGGACAGCATCAAACGAATCTTCGCAATATTACGGAGGTGGTAGAAAACTATTCTAGTAATATTTTTCACGTGTGACTGAAACGACGGATTAGGATCAAATATAACACCTAGATTTTTGACCCGAGTCACTATGGGTGATATTACATTTGTCTAGGTTCAGGGCAGTGTTTGAAAAAAAAACTCACAACAGTGAGCTGGACCAATAATCGACATTTCAGTTTTTTTCTCGGTTAAGGCGCAAAAAAATAAGTGACATCCATCTTTGAATCTCAGTAAGGCAAGCCTCCAGATTTTGAAAATTTAACTGTCCAGTTGTCTCCAGTGGCACATACAGTTGAGTGCCATCTGCATAGAAATGGAAACTAAGATTATACTTGCAGATAATGTCACCAAGTGGTGTTCCACAGGGGACATCAGAGTGTTTAGAGGTCAGATTGCCTTAGTTAACACGTTGCATCCTGTCTGACAGGTCGGACCTAAAACACCAGAGTACAGTTCCTGAGATACCAATGCATTCCAGACGAACAAGCAATATGTTGTGGTCGACAGTATCAAAAGCAGCACTGAGATCCAGTAGCAGTAACATTGATGAGGCACCGGAATATATTGCTAAAAGGAGATCATTGGTTACTTTAGCCAGGGCTGTCTCAGAAGAGTGATTTGCCCTAAATGCTGACTGGCCAGTTCAAAAGAGGGTATTTTCTGACACGAAGTCATTTAGCTGCTGTGCAACGACCTTTTCAAGTAAAAATGGCAGATTTGACACTGGCCTATAATTACCTAGGCTTTCTGGATCAAGGTTAGGTTGCTTAAGCAAGGGTTTAATGACGGCAGACTTGAAAGCTAAAGGAATAATACCCAAGGATAGCGATATATTAATAATATTTTAAACTGATGGTCCTAAGATCCCAAACAGATCCTTCACCAATGAAACTGGAAACGGATCAAGCAGGCAAGTAGTTTGTTTGGCCCTACTAACCATCTGTGTTAGACTATCAAAGGACAAATCATTGAAACTGGAGAATGTTTCTAAACAACCGCCGACACATTCCTTTCTTAACACCTCCACATTTTTGAGGTAGGACGAGGTTGTAGAGCGTACATTTAAAATTTCATTCCTAATGAGTTGAATATTTCTATTAAAACATTCCATAAAGTCATCAGCAGAATAAGTAGAGCTATTTGGGTTAAGTTGTTGTCTGGAAGGTTTCGCAATTGTGACAAACAAAAATTTCAGATTACTCTTATGTATAACGATAATCTTAGAGAAAAACGATGCTTTAGCTGAGGCAAGAGCTACTTTATATTTCAGCAAGCTGTCACACCAGGCCAGTCGGAAGACCTCCAGCTTTGTAGTGCGTCAATTTCGTTTAAGTTTCCTGCAACCTTGTTTGAGTGACCTGGTTTCTTCAGTAAACCAAGGTGTATGCTTCTTAGGTCGAAATGTATGCCTTAGGGGCGCCACAGAAACAAGAACATTAACCAAAGCAGTATTAAAGTTGTTTGTGAGTGAGTCAACAGACCCAGTGTACGAAGGGAAGGCTGCAGTTACCGTAGGTAATAGTTCTTTTAAAGTTAATCCCACTGCAGGGCGGATATTGCGACTGCTAAAACCTAAATTTTCCTTATTACTGTAAACATTGAACAGCACCTCTCACTTAACAAGATCGTGATCAGAGATGGCATTAGGATAAGGTAACACTGTAACATTTGAGGCTACTACGCCCCGGGTCAGAACAAGATCTAGAGTGTTCCCATCTTTATGAGTGGGCACATCAACTATTTGATTGAAACCAAATGTATCAATCAGTGACTTAAAAGAATTTGCAAGTGAATTTGATTTTATGTGAACATTAAAATCACCAATAATTACAACATTGTCCGCATAAGTTACTAACAGTTCCGAAAATTCATCCAAAAAATTTAAGTATGGTCAGGGTGGGCGATACACAACAACTACATAAATTGGTGTTGACATAAAAGACCTCATAACAAGTGCTTAAAACGTTTTAATAACAGTAGGGGTACCAGGAGTAAATTTCAACTTACTTTCCGACAAAGTTAGAGGGAGAAGCCTCATTTAACACTACAAACTCATTTGGTTTTAACCAGGTCTCACAAGGGCCAACAAGTTTATGATTGTTTTCATTAATAAGGTCGTTGACAAGTAAAGCTTTGGAGGCTAGTGATCTAATATTCAGAAGGCCAAGCTTCAGCACTGTGGACTGAGCTGAGCACTTTCCCGAGTTTTGAACCTTATGGTTACCTTGGTGGTAACCTCCACAGGATTATACTGCCAGTCCTGCGTCTTGTGCTTTGCATGGCGGCAGATGCGGCCCGAATTCCATACCACAGGAATATTGTTGACAGGTGGAGTAGCAGGATGACTAGTGGTAGAAAATAATGTTATTTCTTCTCCCTCCTCACCTAACAAGGGAAAATCAGAGGTAAGAAGCACAGAAGAAGATGCTATTGAACACAGTACAGTTCAGGGTGTGTGGTGCAGGCAATGGAACGCTCTAAACTACAAAAACTATGTGAATCTAGCATTGCGCTAGTTAGCCCTAGCAATACAGACTCCACACCCGTGATCACAGGTTCACTCAGGTTCATCACCTGTGACCTGGCCTGCACTAGTGTACCCTGTCATGGAAGGCTTAAACAGTAATATATTTTTAGAAAGAGTGAGAGCACCTTCCCAGTTAGGGTGAAGGCCGTTTCTCCTAAGCAGGTCAGGTCGGCCCCAGAAAGCAGGCCAGTTATCCACATACCTAAATCCCTGCTGACTACAGAAACTTGCCAGCCACCGGTTTAGTGAGACTAGTCTGCTAAACCTCTCATCATTGCCTCTCGCAGGCAAGGGGCCAGAGACAATTACAGATGCAGAGTCATCTTTCTGGCGAGATTACAGGTCCTAGCAATATTTTCCTTTGTAATCTCAGATTGCCTCATTTTAGTATCATTAGAGCCGACGTGAATGACTATATCGGTGTAGCTAGCCCTGTCCTAGTGTCTAGATTTGCATGTCAGCTCCCTCAAATTAGCCTCAATGTCGGGTGCTCTGGCCCCAGATATACACATAATTGTGGCTGGGGTGCTAATCTTTATGTTACGGGTGATGGAGTCACCTATAACTAGGGTGCGGGCTCCAGTAGACCGGGGTGGAGTGGGACTAGCTAGGGGGCTGAACTTATTATGTGACTGGATTGGCTAACCTCGATTAGCATGCCGTTTAGGGCTAATGCTAACCGGACTAGCAGGTTCGCTACAACCCACGCTAGCAGTGGTGTCCGCGGCACCTAACATTTTCCTTTTAAACTGCTCTAGCTCAGGGACACGTCCCTCTAGAAGGGCTATTTTGTGTCTGTCTGTCCGTCAATCTTTGTATATGTCTGTCAATCTATGTGCCTGTCCATCCGTCCGTCCGTCTGTCCGTCTGTCCATCTGTCTTTCTATCTGTCTGTCTTTCTATCTGTCTGTCTAGCAGCCAGCCAGCCAGCCAGCCAGCCAGTCTATCCATCTATCTACATACACATATGGAGCACTTATAAACTTAAATAAAATATTTTACCTCAAAAGTGCTAAATGTTGGTCTTTTTGGTCAAATATTTTTTCAGTACAAATTGCTTGGACAAAAAAAAAAGGGAACATTTTGGACGGAACTCAGAAATGGAAAGGGAAATCTTTGTGTCATTTTAAGCCCGAGACAAAATGATTGCGGAGTGTCTTTGCTGTGATAGTGTGATTCTTAGCTCCTACAGTTTTTTTAAACTATTTTAGGGGATTGGCCTAAATGTGAGCGTATATCAGACCTGGGCACTCCGGTCCTGGAGGGGCATACGTCCTGCCAGATTTTGAAGTTTGCTCTTCTTTAACTCAGGTGATACAAATTATAACCTCGTTAGCAAGCTAGCAAGTGCTCGTTAACGATACTGGTGATTGGAATCCCCTGTATTGGATCAGAGAAACCTCAAAAATCATGCAGAACATATGGCCCTCCAGGACCGGAGTGCCCAGGTCTGGCGTACATTGACGTTGGTGAATTTTTCATCTGCGTTAACAAACGCATTTTGTAGAATACGATCGCACTTTATTGTTTGAATAAACACGTTATATAGACTAGAATCTCCCAATTGTTATGATTAGCTCACTTTATTTTTTAAAATAGCGTATTATATAGAATACGATCGCTTTTGTCGGAAGTGTACATTTACAATTGTAACTTTTGCATCCGCGTTGACGGACGCAATTTGTAGAATACAATAGCGCTTTATTGTTTAAATAAACGCGTTATATTGACAAGGATCTCCCAATTGTTATAATTAGCTCGCTTTATTGTTTTAATAAGCGTTTTATATAGAATACGATCGCTTTTGTTGGAAGCGCAGCAGAATGCGCGTTCACGCGAAGGGGGGGAGGAATTTGCACAGGAGTCGGATTTGGGCACAACAACTGCCGCCTACTTAATGAGTGCCCTCCGGTGGCGTTTTTTCGGCAATGCAGCTACCATTGGAAATACATCCAGCCGTTGAAAATGAACGGAAGCCGATTTAATGACTGTCTCCAGTGGCGTTTTTGCGGCAATGCAGCTACCATTGGAAATACAATGAGCCGTTGGATATGAACAGCCACCGATTTAATGAGTGCCCTCCGGTGGCGTTTTTGGGAGAATGCAACTACCATTGGAAATACTTCGTGCCGTTGGAAATGAACCGCCGCCGATTTAATGAGTGCTCTCCGGTGGCGTTTTGGGGGCAATGAAGCCACCATTGGAAATATGTCAAGCTGTTCGAAATGAACAGCCGCCGATTTAATGAGTGCCCTCCGGTGGCGTTCTTGCGGCAATTTAGCTACCATTGGAAATACATCGAGCTGTTCGAAATGAACAGCCCCCGATTTAATGAGTGCCCTCCGGTGGCGTTCATGCGGCAATGCACTTACCATTGGAAATACATCGAGCCGTTGGAAATGAACGGCCGCCGATTTAATGAGTGCCCACCGGTGGCGTTTTTGCGGCAATTAAGTCACCATTGGAAATACGTCAAGCTGTTCGAAATGAACAGCTGCCGATTTAATGAGTTCCCTCCGGTGGCATTTTTGCGGCAATGCAGCTACCATTGGAAATACATCCAGCCGTTGAAAATGAACGGAAGCCGATTTAATGACTGTCTCCGGTGGCGTTTTTGCGGCAATGCAGCTACCATTGGAAATACAATGAGCCGTTGGATATGAACAGCCACCGATTTAAATAATGCCCTCCGGTGGCGTCTTTGGGGCAATGCAACTACCATTGGAAATACTTCGTGCCGTTGGAAATGAACGGCCGCCGAATAAATGTGTGCCCTCGGTGGCGTTTTTGAGGAAATGCAGCTACCAATGGAAATACAATGAGCTGTTGGAAATGAACGTCCGCCGATTTAATGAAATCCCTCCGGTGGCGTTTTTGGGGCAATGAAGCCACCATTGGAAATACGTCAAGCTGTTCGAAATGAACAGCCGCCGATTTAATGAGTGCCCTCCGGTGGCATTCTTGCAGCAATGCACTTAGCATTGGAAATACATCGAGCCGTTGGAAATGAATAGCCGCCGATTTAATGAGATCCCTCCGGTCGCTTTTTGCGGCAATGCAACAACCATTGGAAATACATCAAGCTGTTGGAAATGAACGGCAGCCGATTTAATGAATGTCTCCGCTTGCGTTTTTGCAGCAATGCAGCTACCATTGGAAATACAATGAATCATTGGAAATGAACGGTCACCAATTTAATGAGTTCCCTCCAGTAGCGTTTTTGGGGCAATGCAGCACCCATTGGAACTACATCGAGCCGTTGGAAATGAACGGCAGCCGATTTAATGAGTGTCTCCGGTTGCGTTTTTGCAGCAATGCAGTTACCATTGGAAATACAATGAGCAGTTGGAAATGAACGGCCGCCTATTTAATGAATGCCCTCGATGGCGTTTTTGCAGCAAGGCAGCTACCATTGGAAATACATCCGCCCATTGGAAATGAACAGCCGCCGATTTAATGAGTACCCTCCGGTGGCGTTTTTGCAGCAATGCAGCTACCATTGGAAATACATCAAGCCGTTCGAAATGAACAGCCGCAGATTTAATGAGCGCCCAGGTGGCGTATTTGCGGCAATGCAACTACCATTGGAACTACATCCAGCCGTTGGAAATGAACGGCCGCCGATTAAAAGGTGTGCCCTCCAGTGGCATTTTTGCGGCAATGCAGCTACCGTTGGAAATACATCCAGCCATTCGAAATGAACGGCCGCTGATTTAATGAGTGCCCTCCGGTGGCGTTTTTGCGGCAATGCAGCTACAATACATCCAGCTGTTCGAAATGAACAGCCGCCGATTTAATGAGTGCCCTCCGGTGGCATTCTTGCAGCAATGCACTTAGCATTGGAAATACATCGAGCCGTTGGAAATGAACGGCCGCCGATTTAATGAGATCCCTCCGGTCGCTTTTTGCGGCAATGCAACTACCATTGGAAATAGAATAGAATAGAATAGAACATACCTTTATTGTCATTGCTACAAATGGGCTAACAAATACATCAAGCTGTTGGAAATGAACAGCAGCCGATTTAATGAGTGTCTCCGGTTGCGTTTTTGCAGCAATGCAGCTACCATTGGAAATACAATGAGTCATTGGAAATGAACGGTCGCCAATTTAACGAGTTCCCTCCAGTGGCGTTTTTGGGGCAATGCAGCACCCATTGGAACTACATCGAGCCGTTGGAAATGAACGGCAGCCGATTTAATGAGTGTCTCCGGTTGCGTGTTTGCAGCAATGCAGCTACCATTGGAAATACAATGAGAAGTTGGAAATGAACGACCGCCTATTTAATGAATGCCCTCGATGGCGTTTTTGCAGCAAGGCAGCTACCATTGGAAATACATCCGCCCATTGGAAATGAACAGCCGCCGATTTAATGAGTACCCTCCGGTGGCGTTTTTGCAGCAATGCAGCTACCATTGGAAATACATCAAGCCGTTCGAAATGAACAGCGCCCAGGTGGCGTTTTTGCGGCAATGCAACTACCATTGGAAATACATCCAGCCGTTGGAAATGAACGGCAACCGATTTAATGTGTCCCCTCAGTTGGCGTTTTTGTGGCAATGCATCTACCATTGGAAAGACATTGAGCCAATGGAAATTAACGGCCACCGATTTAATGAGTGCCCTCCGGTGGCATTTTTGCGGCAATGCAGCTACCATTGGAAATACATCCAGCCGTTGGAAATGAACAGCCGCCGATTTAATGAGTGCCCTCCGGTGGCATTTTTGCGGTGTTGTGGAAAATAGACTTGCATTTGTAGAATAGAGTTGCATACATTTAGAAATGTAGAAAGACTTGCTTACATTGCTTTCAGTAGTGAGGGAATGTTGACATCATTCGAAAAGATCCTTGGCAAGACAGTTGAGTTTCCCTAAAAGGGCATGAGACCTGCAAGGCCCTTCTTCAAGGACTCTCTGAGCAAACTGAGGCGAACAACATGTCCTAATAAGGGTACGACAGCATCTTCCTTGTTGATTACTGAGGACTAGGGCCGCTTATGGGTTGTACTCAAACTGAAGCTATAAAAGCATTGTTATGTCTGGAGTTCTCTGAGTTCTTTTGGGATGACGAAATAAAAGGCTCCCCCTCATGGCTGGTTTCCGATGTACTTAATTCAATCACGAAAGAAGACTTAAAAGATTATCGAACCTACATTTTCTCCTACAGCGGCAATGAAGCTAGCATTGGTAATACATCCAGCCGTTCGAAATGAACGGCTGCCGATTTAACGAATGCCCTCCGGTGGAGTTTTTGCGGCAATGCAGCTACCATTGGAAATACATCCAGCCGTTCGAAATGAATGGCCGCTGACTTAAAGAGTGCCCTCCAGTGGCGTTGTTGGGGCAATGCAGCTACCATTGAAAATACATTGAGCCGTTGGAAATGAACGGCCACCGATTTAATGAGTTCCCTCCGGTGGCGTTTTTGCGGCAATGCAGCTACCCATCGGAAATACATTGAATTGTTGGAAATGAACGCCTGCCAATTCAATGAGTGCCCTCCGGTGGCGTTTTTGCGGCAATTCAGCCAGCATTGGAAATACATCGAGCCATTCAAAATGAAGGGCCGCCGATTTAATGACTGCCCCCCGGTGGCGTTTTAGCGGCAATGCAGCTACCATTGGAAAAACATCGAACCTTTGGAAATGAAAGGCGGCCGATTTAATGAGTGCCCTCTGGTGGCGTTTTTGCGGCAATGCAGCTACCATTGGAAAAACATTGAGCCGTTGGAAATGAACGGCCGCCAATTTAATGAATGCCCTCGGTGGCGTTTTTGCGGGAATGCAGCTAACATTGGAAATACATTCAGCCGTTGGAAATGAAGGCCCACCGATTTAATGAGAACCCTCCGGTGGCGTTTTTGCGGCAATGCAGCTACCATTGAAAATACATCCAGCCAATCGAAATGAACGGCTGCCGATTTAATGAATGCCCTTCGGTGGCGTTTTTGCCGCAATGCATCTACCATTGGAAATACATCCAGCTGTTCGAAATGAATGGCCGCTGACTTAAAGAGTGCCCTCCGGTGGCGTTGTTGGGGCAATGCAGCTACCATTGGAAATACATCCAGCCGTTCGAAATGAATGGCCGCTGACTTAAAGAGTGCCCTCCAGTGGCGTTGTTGGGGAAATGCAGCTACCATTGAAAATGCATTGAGCCGTTGGAAATGAACGGCCGCCAATTTAATGAGTTCCCTCCGGTGGCGTTTTTGCGGCAATGCTGCTACGATTGGGAATACATTGAATTGTTGGAAATGAACGCCTGCCAATTCAATGAGTGCCCTCGGTGGCGTTTTTGCAGCAATTCAGCCACCATAGGAAATATATCCAGCCATTCAAAATGAACGGCCGCCAATTTAATGAGTGCCCCTCGGTGGCGTTTTTTGCGGCAATGCAGCTACCGTTGGAAACACATTGAGCCGTTGGAAATGAACGGCTGCCAATTTAGAAATGCCCTTGGTGGCGTTTTTGCGGCAATGCAGCTAACATTGGAAATACATTCAGCCGTTGGAAATGAACGGCCACCGATTTATGAGTGCCCTCCGGTGGCGTTTTTGCGGCAATGCAGCTAGCATTGGAAATCCATCCAGCCGTTCGAAATGAACGGCCGCCGATTTAATGAGAACCCTCCGGTGGCGTTTTTGCGGCAATGCAGCTACCATTGAAAATACATCCAGCCGTTCGAAATGAATGGCATCTGACTTAAAGAGTGCCCTCCGGTGGCATTGTTGGGGCAATGCAGCTACCATTGAAAATACATTGAGCCGTTGGAAATGAACAGCCGCCGATTTAATGAGTGCACTCAGTTGGGGATTTTCGGCACTGCAACTGCCATTGGAAATACATTGAGACGTTGGAAATTAACGGCCACCGATTTAATGAATGCCCTCCGGTGGCATTTTTGCAGCAATGCAGCTACCATTGGAAATACATCCAGCCGTTTGAAACCGAACAGCCGCCTATTTAATGAGTGCCCTCCGATGGCGTTTTTGCGGCAATACAGCTACCATTGGAAATACATCCAGCTGTTGGAAATTAACGGCCGACGATTTAATGAGTGCCCTCCGGTGGCGTTTTTGCGGCAATGAAGTTACCATTAAAAAATACATTGAGCCGTTGGAAATGAACGGCCGCCGACTTATGAGCTCCCTCAGGTGGCGTTTTAGCGGCAATGCAGCTACCATTGGAAAAACATCCAGCCATTCGAAATGAAGGGCCACCGATTTAATGAGTTCCCTCAGTTGGCGTTTTTGCGGCAATGCAGCTACCATTGGAAATACATTCAGCCGTTGGAAATTAACGGCCACCGATTTAATGAGTTCCCTCCGGTGGCGTTTTTGCGGCAATGCAGCTACCATTGGAAGTACATCCCGCCGCTCAAAATGATCGCCCGCCGATTTAATGAGTGCCCTCCGGTGGCGTTTTGCGGCAATGCAGCTACCATTGGAAATACATCCTGCCGTTGGAAGTGAACAACCGCTGATTTAATGAGTGCCCTTAGGTGGTGTTTTTGCGGCAATGCAGCTACGACTGGAAGTACATCCCGCCGTTCGAAATGAACAACCGCCGATTTAATGAGTGCAATCCGGTGGCGTTTTGCGGCATTGCCGCTACCATTGGAATTGCATCCAGCCATTGGAAATGAACAACCTCAAATTTAATGAGTGCCCTCCGGTGGCATTTTGCGGCAATGCAGCTACCAACTGAAATACATCCAGCCGTTCGAAATGAACGGCAGCCAATTGAATGAGTGCCCCCCGGTGGCGTTTTTGTGGCAATGCAGCTACCATTGGAAATTCATTGAGTCGTTGGAAATAAACGGCCGCCGATTTAATGAGTTCCCTCCGGTGGCGTTTTTGCGGCAATGCAGATACCATTGGAAATACATTGAATTGTTGGAAATGAACGCCTGCCTATTTAATGAGTGCCCTCGGTGGCGTTTTTGCGGCAATTCAGCCACCATTGGAAATACATTGAGCCGTTCTAAATGAACGGCGACCGATTTAATGAGTGCCCTCAGGTGGCGTCTTTGCGGCAATGCAGCTACCATTGGAAACACATTGAGCCGTTCTAAATGAACGGCGACCGATTTAATGAGTGCCCTCGGGTGGCGTCTTTGCGGCAATGCAGCTACCATTGGAAATACATCAGGCCATTCGAAATGAACGGCCGCCAATTTAATGAGTGCCCTCGGTTTGCGTTTTTGCGGCAATGCAGCTACCATTGGAAATACATTGAGCTGTTGGAAATTAACGGCCACCGATTTAATGAGTGCCCTCCGGTGGCGTTTTTGCGGCAATGCAGCTACCAATGGAAGTACATCCCGCCGCTCGAAATGATCGCCCGCCGATTTAATGAGTGCCCTCCGGTGGCGTTTTTGCGGCAATGCAGCTACCATTGGAAATAGATCCTGCCGTTGGAAATAAACAACCGCCGATTTAATGAGTGCAATCCGGTGGCGTTTTGCAGCAATGCAGCTACCATTGGAATTGCATCCAGCCATTGGAAATGAACAACCTCCAATTTAATGAGTGCCCTCCGGTGGCATTTTGCGGCAATGCAGCTACCAACTGAAATACATCCAGCCGTTCGAAATGAACGGCAGCCAATTGAATGAGTGCCCCCCGGTGGCGTTTTTGTGGCAATGCAGCTACCATTGGAAATACATTGAGTCGTTGGAAATGACCGGCCGCCGATTTAATGAGTTCCCTCCGGTGGCGTTTTTGCGGCAATGCAGATACCATTGGAAATACATTGAATTGTTGAAATGAACGCCTGCCTATTTAATGAGTGCCCTCGGTGGCGTTTTTGCGGCAATTATGCCACCATTGGAAATACATCCAGCCATTCAAAATAAACGGCCGCCGATTTAATGAGTGCCCCCCGGTGGCGTTGTTGCTGCAATGCAGCTACCATTGGAAACACATTGAGCCGTTCGAAAAGAACGGCGACCGATTTAATGAGTGCCCTGAGGTGGCGTCTTTGCGGCAATGCAGCTACCATTGGAAATACATCCAGCCATTCGAAATGAACGGCCGCCAATTTAATGAGTGCCCTCAGTTTGCGTTTTTGCAGCAATGCAGCTACCATTGGAAATACATTGAGCCGTTGGAAATTACCGGCCACCGATTTAATGAGTGCCCTCCGGTGAAGTTTTTGCGGCAATGCAGCTACCATTGGAAGTACATCCCGCCGCTTGAAATGAACGCCCGCCGATTTAATGAGCTCCCTCCGGTGGCGTTTTGGCGGCAATGCAGCTACCATTGGAAGTACATCCCGCCGTTCGAAATGAACAACCGCCGATTTAATGAGTGCCCTCCGGTGGCATTAAGCGGCAATGCAGCTACCAACTGAAATACCTCCAGCCGTTTAAATGAACGGCAGCCAATTGAATGAGAGCGCCCTGGTGGCATTTTTGTGGCAATGCAGCTACCATTGGAAACACATTGAGCCGTTCGAAAAGAAAGGCGACCGATTTAATGAGTGCCCTCAGGTGGCGTCTTTGCGGCAATGCAGCTACCATGGAAATACATCCAGCCATTCGAAATGAACGGCCACCAATTTAATGAGTGCCCTCAGTTTGCGTTTTTGCGGCAATGCAGCTACCCTTGGAAATACATTGAGCCGTTGGAAATCAACGGCCACCGATTTAATGAGTGCCCTCCGGTGGCGTTTTTGCGGCAATGCAGCTACCATTGGAAGTACATCCCGCCGCTTGAAATGAACGCCCGCCGATTTAATCAGTGCCCTCCGGTGGCGTTTTTGCGGCAATGCAGCTACCATTGGAAGTACATCCCGCCGTTCGAAATGAACAACCGCCGATTTAATGAGTGCCCTCCGGTGGCATTATGCGGCAATGCAGCTACCAACTGAAATACCTCCAGCCGTTCGGAATGAACGGCAGCCAATTGAATGAGTGCCCCCTGGTGGCATTTTTGTGGCAATGCAGTTACCATTGGAAATACATTGAGCCGTTGGAAATGAACGCCCACCGATTTAATGACTGCTCTCTGGTGGCGTTTTTGCGGCAATGCAGCTACCATTGGAAATACATCCAGCCATTGGAAATGAACAACCTCCAATTTAATGAGTGCCCTCCGGTGGCATTTTGCGGCAATGCAGCTACCAACTGAAATACATCCAGCCGTTCGAAATGAACGGCAGCCAATTGAATGAGTGCCCCCCGGTGGCGTTTTTGCGGCAATGCAGCTACCATTGGAAGTACATCCCGCCGCTTGAAATGAACGCCCGCCGATTTAATCAGTTCCCTCCGGTGGCGTTTTTGCGGCAATGCAGATACCATTGGAAATACATTGAATTGTTGGAAATGAACGCCTGCCTATTTAATGAGTGCCCTCAGTGGCGTTTTTGCGGCAATTCAGCCACCATTGGAAATACATCCAGCCATTCAAAATAAACGGCCGCCGATTTAATGAGTGTCCCCCGGTGGCGTCTTTGCGGCAATGCAGCTACCATTGGAAATACATCCAGCCATTTGAAATGAACGGCCGCCAATTTAATGAGTGCCCTCAGTTTGCGTTTTTGCAGCAATGCAGCTACCATTGGAAATACATTGAGCCGTTGGAAATTACCGGCCACCGATTTAATGAGTGCCCTCCGGTGAAGTTTTTGCGGCAATGCAGCTACCATTGGAAGTACATCCCGCCGGTTGAAATGAACGCCCGCCGATTTAATGAGTGCCCTCCGGTGGCGTTTTTGCGGCAATGCAGCTACCATTGGAAGTACATCCCGCCGTTCGAAATGAACAACCGCCGATTTAATGAGTGCCCTCCGGTGGCATTAAGCGGCAATGCAGCTACCAACTGAAATACCTCCAGCCGTTTAAATGAACGGCAGCCAATTGAATGAGAGCCCCCTGGTGGCATTTTTGTGGCAATGCAGCTACCATTGGAAACACATTCAGCCGTTCGAAAAGAAAGGCGACCGATTTAATGAGTGCCCTCAGGTGGCGTCTTTGCGGCAATGCAGCTACCATGGAAATACATCCAGCCATTCGAAATGAACGGCCACCAATTTAATGAGTGCCCTCAGTTTGCGTTTTTGCGGCAATGCAGCTACCCTTGGAAATACATTGAGCCGTCGGAAATCAACGGCCACCGATTTAATGAGTGCCCTCCGGTGGCGTTTTTGCGGCAATGCAGCTACCATTGGAAGTACATCCCGCCGCTTGAAATGAACGCCCGCCGATTTAATGAGTGCCCTCCGTTGTCGTTTTTGCGGCAATGCAGCTACGATTGGAAGTACATCCAGCCGTTCGAAATGAACAACCGCCGATTTAATGAGTGCCCTCCGGTGGCATTATGCGGCAATGCAGCTACCAACTGAAATACCTCCAGCCGTTCGGAATGAACGGCAGCCAATTGAATGAGTGCCCCCTGGTGGCATTTTTGTGGCAATGCAGTTACCATTGGAAATACATTGAGCCGTTGGAAATGAACGCCCACCGATTTAATGACTGCTCTCTGGTGGCGTTTTTGCGGCAATGCAGCTACCATTGGAAATACATCCAGCCATTGGAAATGAACAACCTCCAATTTAATGAGTGCCCTCCGGTGGCATTTTGCGGCAATGCAGCTACCAACTGAAATACATCCAGCCGTTCGAAATGAACGGCAGCCAATTGAATGAGTGCCCCCCGGTGGCGTTTTTGTGGCAATGCAGCTACCATTGGAAATACATTGAGTCGTTGGAAATGACCGGCCGCCGATTTAATGAGTTCCCTCCGGTGGCGTTTTTGCGGCAATGCAGATACCATTGGAAATACATTGAATTGTTGGAAATGAACGCCTGCCTATTTAATGAGTGCCCTCAGTGGCGTTTTTGCGGCAATTCAGCCACCATTGGAAATACATTCAGCCATTCAAAATAAACGGCCGCCGATTTAATGAGTGTCCCCCGGTGGCGTCTTTGCGGCAATGCAGCTACCATTGGAAATACATCCAGCCATTCGAAATGAACGGCCGCCAATTTAATGAGTGCCCTCAGTTTGCGTTTTTTGCAGCAATGCAGCTACCATTGGAAATACATTGAGCCGTTGGAAATTACCGGCCACCGATTTAATGAGTGCCCTCCGGTGAAGTTTTTGCGGCAATGCAGCTACCATTGGAAGTACATCCCGCCGCTTGAAATGAACGCCCGCCGATTTAATGAGTGCCCTCCGGTGGCGTTTTTGCGGCAATGCAGCTACCATTGGAAGTACATCCCGCCGTTCGAAATGAACAACCGCCGATTTAATGAGTGCCCTCCGGTGGCATTAAGCGGCAATGCAGCTACCAACTGAAATACCTCCAGCCGTTTAAATGAACGGCAGCCAATTGAATGAGAGCCCCCTGGTGGCATTTTTGTGGCAATGCAGCTACCATTGGAAACACATTGAGCCGTTCGAAAAGAAAGGCGACCGATTTAATGAGTGCCCTCCGGTGAAGTTTTTGCGGCAATGCAGCTACCATTGGAAGTACATCCCGCCGCTTGAAATGAACGCCCGCCGATTTAATGAGTGCCCTCCGGTGGCGTTTTTGCGGCAATGCAGCTAGCACTGGAAGTACATCACGCCGTTCGAAATGAACAACCGCCGATTTAATGAGTGCCCTCCGGTGGCATTAAGCGGCAATGCAGCTACCAACTGAAATACCTCGAGCCGTTCGAAATGAACGGCAGCCAATTGAATGAGAGCCCCCTGGTGGCATTTTTGTGGCAAAGCAGCTACCATTGGAAATACATTGAGCCGTTGGAAATGAACGCCCACCGATTTAATGAGTGCTCTCTGGTGGCGTTTTTGCGCTAATGCAGCTACCATTGGAAATACATTCAGCCGTTCGAAATGAACGGCTGCTGATTTAATGATTAATCTCCGGTGGTTTTTTTGCGGCAATGCAGCTCAGTATCAGAAATTATTTTCCCCCCATTTTATTAACACTCCACTTATTGAAACATAAATATTTTGTTTGTTTGTTGTACATGATTCAATTGTTTGTTTGTTTGTACATGATTCAGATTGAATCGTTTCTTGTACATGATTCAATTGTTTGTTTGTTTGTACATGATTCAAATTGAATCGTTTCTCCGGCGCCGTCACGAATGGCAGCCACTCCAGCAGTTCCCGTGTTATTTTCGATTGTTCTCAGTTATTTTCGATTGTTCTCAGCTTAGGGATGCTGCTGGAAAAGTGAATTTCCCTTCGGGGATGAATAAAGTATCTATCTATCTATCTATCTATCTATCTATCTATCTATCTACCATTGGAAATACATCCAGCCGCTTGAAATGAATATAGCCGCTGACCTAAAGAGTGCCCTCCGGTGGCGTTGTTGGGGCAATGCTGCTACCATTGGAAATACATTGAGCCGTTGGAAATGAACGGCCGCCAATTTAATAGATGCCCTCGGTGGCGTTTTTGCGGCAATGCAGCTAACATTGGAAATACATTGAGCCGTTGGAAATGAACGGCCGCCAATTTAATAGATGCCCTCGGTGGCGTTTTTGCGGCAATGCAGCTAACATTGGAAATACATTCAGCTTTTGGAAATGAATGCCCACCGATTTAATGAGAACCCTCCGGTGGCGTTTTTGCGGCAATGCAGCTACCATTGGAAACACATCCAGCCATTCAAAATGAACTGCCGCCGATTTAATGAGTGCCCCCGGTGAAGTTTTTGCGGCAATGCAGCTACCATTGGAAATACATCCAGCCGTTTGAAATGAACGGCTGCCGATTTAATAGTGCCTCCGGTGGTGTTTTTGTTGCAATGCAGCTACCATTGGAAATATATCGAGCCTTTGGAAATGAAAGGCGGCCGATTTAATGAGTGACCTCCGGTGGCGTTTTTGCGGCAATGCAGCTACCATTGGAAATACATTGAGCCGTTGGAAATGAACGGCCGCCGATTTAATGAGTGCCCCCCGGTGGCCTTGTTGCGGCAATGCAGCTATCATTGGAAACACATTGAGACGTTGGAAATCAATGACAGCCAATTAAATAAATGCCCTCCGTTGCGTTTTTGCGGCAATGCAGCTACCATTGGAAACACATCCAGCCATTCGAAATGAACGGCCGCCAATTTAATGAGTGCCCTCCGGTTGCGTTTTTGCGGCAATTCAGCTACCATTGGAAATACATCCAGCCGTCGGAAATGAACAACCGTCGATTCAATGAGTACCCTCAGGTGGCGTTTTTGCGGCAATGCAGCTACCATTGGAAATACATCCAGCCGTTGGAAATGAACAACCGCCAATTTAATGAGTGCCCTCAGGTGGCGTTTTTGCGGCAATGCAGCTACCATTGGAAGTACATCCCGCCGTTCGAAATTAACAACCGCCGATTTAATGAGTGCCCTCCGGTGGCATTTTGCGGCAATGCAGCTACCAACTGATATACCTCCAGCCGTTCGAAATGAACGGCAGCCAATTGAATGAGTGCCCCCCGGTGAAGTTTTTGTGGCAATGCAGCTACCATTGGAAATACATTGAACCGTTGGAAATGAACGCCCACTGATTTAATGAGTGCTCTCCGGTGGCATTTTTGCAGCAATGCAGCTACCATTGGAAATACATCCAGCCGTTTGAAACCGAACAGCCGCCTATTTAATGAGTGCCCTCCGATGGCGTTTTTGCGGCAATGCAGCTGCCATTGAAAATACATTGAGCCGTAGGAAATGAACGTCTGCCGACTTATGAGCTCCCTCAGGTGGCGTTTTTGCGGCAATGTAGCTACCATCTGAAATACATCCAGCCATTCGAAATGAACGTCTACCGATTTAATGAGTTCCCTCAGTTGGCGTTTTTGGGGCAATGCAGCTACCATTGGAAATACATTGAGCCGTTGGAAATGAACGGCCACCGATTTAATGAGTGCCCTCCGGTGGCGTTTTTGCGGCAATGCAGCTACCATTGGAAGTACATCCCGCCGCTTGAAATGAACGCCTGCCGATTTAATGAGTGCCCTCTGGTGGCGTTTTTGCGGCAATGCAGCTACCATTGGAAGTACATCCCGCCGTTCGAAATGAACAACCGCCGATTTAATGAGTGCCCTCCGGTGGCATTATGCGGCAATGCAGCTACCAACTGAAATACCTCCAGCCGTTCGGAATGAACGGCAGCCAATTGAATGAGTGCCCCCTGGTGGCATTTTTGTGGCAATGCAGTTACCATTGGAAATACGATGAGCCGTTGGAAATGAACGCCCACCGATTTAATGACTGCTCTCTGGTGGCGTTTTTGCGGCAATGCAGCTACCATTGGAAATACATCCAGCCATTGGAAATGAACAACCTCCAATTTAATGAGTGCCCTCCGGTGGCATTTTGCGGCAATGCAGCTACCAACTGAAATACATCCAGCCGTTCGAAATGAACGGCAGCCAATTGAATGAGTGCCCCCCGGTGGCGTTTTTGTGGCAATGCAGCTACCATTGGAAATACATTGAGTCGTTGGAAATGACCGGCCGCCGATTTAATGAGTTCCCTCCGGTGGCGTTTTTGCGGCAATGCAGATACCATTGGAAATACATTGAATTGTTGGAAATGAACGCCTACCTATTTAATGAGTGCCCTCAGTGGCGTGTTTCCGGCAATTCAGCCACCATTGGAAATACATCCAGCCATTCAAAATAAACGGCCGCCGATTTAATGAGTGCCCCCCGGTGGCGTTGTTGCGGCAATGCAGCTACCATTGGAAACACATTGAGCCGTTCGAAAAGAATGGCGATCGATTTAATGAGTGCCCTCAATTTGCGTTTTTGCGGCAATGCAGCTACCATTGGAAATACATTCAGCCGTTCGAAATGAACGGCTGCCGATTTAATGATTAATCTCCGGTGGTTTTTTTGCGGCAATGCAGCTACCATTGGAAATACATCCAGCCGCTCGAAATGAATATAGCCGCTGACCTAAAGAGTGCCCTCCGGTGGCGTTGTTGGGGCAATGCTGCTACCATTGGAAATACATTGAGCCGTTGGAAATGAATGGCCGCCAATTTAATAGATGCCCTCGGTGGCGTTTTTGCGGCAATGCAGCTAACATTGGAAATACATTGAGCCGTTGGAAATGAACGGCCGCCAATTTAATAGATGCCCTCGGTGGCGTTTTTGCGGCAATGCAGCTAACATTGGAAATACATTCAGCTTTTGGAAATGAATGCCCACCGATTTAATGAGAACCCTCCGGTGGCGTTTTTGCGGCAATGCAGCTACCATTGGAAACACATCCAGCCATTCAAAATGAACTGCCGCCGATTTAATGAGTGCCCCCGGTGGCGTTTTTGCGGCAATGCAGCTACCATTGGAAATACATCCAGCCGTTTGAAATGAACGGCTGCCGATTTAATAGTGCCTCCTGTGGTGTTTTTGTTGCAATGCAGCTACAATTGGAAATATATCGAGCCTTTGGAAATGAAAGGCGGCCGATTTAATGAGTGCCCTCCGGTGGCGTTTTTGCGGCAATGCAGCTACCATTGGAAATACATTGAGCCGTTGGAAATGAACGGCCGCCGATTTAATGAGTGCCCCCCGGTGGCCTTGTTGCGGCAATGCAGCTATCATTGGAAACACATTGAGACGTTGGAAATCAATGACAGCCAATTAAATAAATGCCCTCCGTTGCGTTTTTGCGGCAATGCAGCTACCATTGGAAATACATCCAGCCATTTGAAATGAACGGCCGCCAATTTAATGAGTGCCCTTTGTTGCGTTTTTGCGGCAATTCAGCTACCATTGGAAATACATCCAGCCGTCGGAAATGAACAACCGTCGATTTAATGAGTACCCTCAGGTGGCGTTTTTGCGGCAATGCAGCTACCATTGGAAATACATCCAGCCGTTGGAAATGAACAACCGCCAATTTAATGAGTGCCCTCAGGTGGCGTTTTTGCGGCAATGCAGCTACCATTGGAAGTACATCCCGCCGTTCGAAATGAACAACTGCCGATTTAATGAGTGCCCTCCGGTGGCATTTTGCGGCAATGCAGCTACCAACTGATATACCTCCAGCCGTTCGAAATGAACGGCAGCCAATTGAATGAGTGCCCCCCGGTGAAGTTTTTGTGGCAATGCAGCTACCATTGGAAATACATTGAACCGTTGGAAATGAACGCCCACTGATTTAATGAGTGCTCTCCGGTGGCATTTTTGCAGCAATGCAGCTACCATTGGAAATACATCCAGCCGTTTGAAACCGAACAGCCGCCTATTTAATGAGTGCCCTCCGATGGCGTTTTTGCGGCAATGCAGCTGCCATTGAAAATACATTGAGCCGTAGGAAATGAACGTCTGCCGACTTATGAGTTCCCTCAGGTGGCGTTTTTGCGGCAATGTAGCTACCATCTGAAATACATCCAGCCATTCGAAATGAACGTCTACCGATTTAATGAGTTCCCTCAGTTGGCGTTTTTGGGGCAATGCAGCTAACATTGGAAATACATTGAGCCGTTGGAAATGAACGGCCACCGATTTAATGAGTGCCCTCCGGTGGCGTTTTTGCGGCAATGCAGCTACCATTGGAAGTACATCCCGCCGCTTGAAATGAACGCCCGCCGATTTAATGAGTGCCCTCTGGTGGCGTTTTTGCGGCAATGCAGCTACCATTGGAAGTACATCCCGCCGTTCGAAATGAACAACCACCGATTTAATGAGTGCCCTCCGGTGGCATTATGCGGCAATGCAGCTACCAACTGAAATACCTCCAGCCGTTCGGAATGAACGGCAGCCAATTGAATGAGTGCCCCCTGGTGGCATTTTTGTGGCAATGCAGTTACCATTGGAAATACATTGAGCCGTTGGAAATGAACGCCCACCGATTTAATGACTGCTCTCTGGTGGCGTTTTTGCGGCAATGCAGCTACCATTGGAAATACATCCAGCCATTGGAAATGAACAACCTCCGATTTAATGAGTGCCCTCCGGTGGCATTTTGCGGCAATGCAGCTACCAACTGAAATACATCCAGCCGTTCGAAATGAACGGCAGCCAATTGAATGAGTGCCCCCCGGTGGCGTTTTTGTGGCAATGCAGCTACCATTGGAAATACATTGAGTCGTTGGAAATGACCGGCCGCCGATTTAATGAGTTCCCTCCGGTGGCGTTTTTGCGGCAATGCAGATACCATTGGAAATACATTGAATTGTTGGAAATGAACGCCTGCCTATTTAATGAGTGCCCTCAGTGGCGTTTTTGCGGCAATTCAGCCACCATTGGAAATACATCCAGCCATTCAAAATAAACGGCCGCCGATTTAATGAGTGCCCCCCGGTGGCGTTGTTGCGGCAATGCAGCTACCATTGGAAACACATTGAGCCGTTCGAAAAGAATGGCGATCGATTTAATGAGTGCCCTCAGTTTGCGTTTTTGCGGCAATGCAGCTACCATTGGAAATACATTGAGCCGTTGGAAATTAACGGCCACCGATTTAATGAGTGCCCTCCGGTGAAGTTTTTGCGGCAATGCAGCTACCATTGGAAGTACATCCCGCCGCTTGAAATGAACGCCCGCCGATTTAATGAGTGCCCTCCGGTGGCGTTTTTGCGGCAATGCAGCTAGCACTGGAAGTACATCACGCCGTTCGAAATGAACAACCGCCGATTTAATGAGTGCCCTCCGGTGGCATTAAGCGGCAATGCAGCTACCAACTGAAATACCTCCAGCCGTTCGAAATGAACGGCAGCCAATTGAATGAGAGGCCCCTGGTGGCATTTTTGTGGCAAAGCAGCTACCATTGGAAATACATTGAGCCGTTGGAAATGAACGCCCACCGATTTAATGAGTGCTCGCTGGTGGCGTTTTTGCGCTAATGCAGCTACCATTGGAAATACATTCAGCCGTTCGAAATGAACGGCTGCTGATTTAATGATTAATCTCCGGTGGTTTTTTTGCGGCAATGCAGCTACCATTGGAAATACATCCAGCCGCTCGAAATGAATATAGCCGCTGACCTAAAGAGTGCCCTCCGGTGGCGTTGTTGGGGCAATGCTGCTACTTTCCCTTCGGGGATGAATAAAGTATCTATCTATCTATCTATCTATCTATCTATCTATCTATCTATCTATCTATCTATCTATCTATCTATCCATTGGAAATACATTGAGCCGTTGGAAATGAACGGCCGCCAATTTAATAGATGCCCTCGGTGGCGTTTTTGCGGCAATGCAGCTAACATTGGAAATACATTGAGCCGTTGGAAATGAACGGCCGCCAATTTAATAGATGCCCTCGGTGGCGTTTTTGCGGCAATGCAGCTAACATTGGAAATACATTCAGCTTTTGGAAATGAATGCCCACCGATTTAATGAGAACCCTCCGGTGGCGTTTTTGCGGCAATGCAGCTACCATTGGAAACACATCCAGCCATTCAAAATGAACTGCCGCCGATTTAATGAGTGCCCCCGGTGGCGTTTTTGCGGCAATGCAGCTACCATTGGAAATACATCCAGCCGTTTGAAATGAACGGCTGCCGATTTATTAGTGCCTCCGGTGGTGTTTTTGTTGCAATGCAGCTACGATTGGAAATATATCGAGCCTTTGGAAATGAAAGGCGGCCGATTTAATGAGTGTCCTCCGGTGGCGTTTTTGCGGCAATGCAGCTACCATTGGAAATACATTGAGCCGTTGGAAATGAACGGCCGCCGATTTAATGTGTGCCCCCCGGTGGCCTTGTTGCGGCAATGCAGCTATCATTGGAAACACATTGAGACGTTGGAAATCAATGACAGCCAATTAAATAAATGCCCTCCGTTGCGTTTTTGCGGCAATGCAGCTACCATTGGAAATACATCCAGCCATTCGAAATGAACGGCCGCCAATTTAATGAGTGCCCTCCGGTTGCGTTTTTGCGGCAATGCAGCTACCATTGGAAGTACATCCCGCCGCTTGAAATGAACGCCCGCCGATTTAATGAGTGCCCTCCGGTGGCGTTTTTGCGGCAATGCAGCTAGCACTGGAAGTACATCACGCCGTTCGAAATGAACAACCGCCGATTTAATGAGTGCCCTCCGGTGGCATTAAGCGGCAATGCAGCTACCAACTGAAATACCTCCAGCCGTTCGAAATGAACGGCAGCCAATTGAATGAGAGGCCCCTGGTGGCATTTTTGTGGCAAAGCAGCTACCATTGGAAATACATTGAGCCGTTGGAAATGAACGCCCACCGATTTAATGAGTGCTCGCTGGTGGCGTTTTTGCGCTAATGCAGCTACCATTGGAAATACATTCAGCCGTTCGAAATGAACGGCTGCTGATTTAATGATTAATCTCCGGTGGTTTTTTTGCGGCAATGCAGCTACCATTGGAAATACATCCAGCCGCTCGAAATGAATATAGCCGCTGACCTAAAGAGTGCCCTCCGGTGGCGTTGTTGGGGCAATGCTGCTACTTTCCCTTCGGGGATGAATAAAGTATCTATCTATCTATCTATCTATCTATCTATCTATCTATCTATCTATCCATTGGAAATAATTTGAGCCGTTGGAAATGAACGGCCGCCAATTTAATAGATGCCCTCGGTGGCGTTTTTGCGGCAATGCAGCTAACATTGGAAATACATTGAGCCGTTGGAAATGAACGGCCGCCAATTTAATAGATGCCCTCGGTGGCGTTTTTGCGGCAATGCAGCTAACATTGGAAATACATTCAGCTTTTGGAAATGAATGCCCACCGATTTAATGAGAACCCTCCGGTGGCGTTTTTGCGGCAATGCAGCTACCATTGGAAACACATCCAGCCATTCAAAATGAACTGCCGCCGATTTAATGAGTGCCCCCGGTGGCGTTTTTGCGGCAATGCAGCTACCATTGGAAATACATCCAGCCGTTTGAAATGAACGGCTGCCGATTGAATAGTGCCTCCGGTGGTGTTTTTGTTGCAATGCAGCTACCATTGGAAATATATCGAGCCTTTGGAAATGAAAGGCGGCCGATTTAATGAGTGTCCTCCGGTGGCGTTTTTGCGGCAATGCAGCTACCTTTGGAAATACATTGAGCCGTTGGAAATGAACGGCCGCCGATTTAATGTGTGCCCCCCGGTGGCCTTGTTGCGGCAATGCAGCTATCATTGGAAACACATTGAGACGTTGGAAATCAATGACAGCCAATTAAATAAATGCCCTCCGTTGCGTTTTTGCGGCAATGCAGCTACCATTGGAAATACATCCAGCCATTCGAAATGAACGGCCGCCAATTTAATGAGTGCCCTCCGGTTGCGTTTTTGCGGCAATTCAGCTACCATTGGAAATACATCCAGCCGTCGGAAATGAACAACCGTCGATTTAATGAGTGCCCTCAGGTGGCGTTTTTGCGGCAATGCAGCTACCATTGGAAGTACATCCCGCCGTTCGAAATGAACAACCGCCGATTTAATGAGTGCCCTCCGGTGGCATTTTGCGGCAATGCAGCTACCAACTGATATACCTCCAGCCGTTCGAAATGAACGGCAGCCAATTGAATGAGTGCCCCCCGGTGAAGTTTTTGTGGCAATGCAGCTACCATTGGAAATACATTGAACCGTTGGAAATGAACGCCCACTGATTTAATGAGTGCTCTCCGGTGGCATTTTTGCAGCGATGCAGCTACCATTGGAAATACATCCAGCCGTTTGAAACCGAACAGCCGCCTATTTAATGAGTGCCCTCCGATGGCGTTTTTGCGGCAATGCAGCTGCCATTGAAAATACATTGAGCCGTAGGAAATGAACGTCTGCCGACTTAATAGCTCCCTCAGGTGGCGTTTTTGCGGCAATGTAGCTACCATCTGAAATACATCCAGCCATTCGAAATGAACGTCTACCGATTTAATGAGTTCCCTCAGTTGGCGTTTTTGGGGCAATGCAGCTACCATTGGAAATACATTGAGCCGTTGGAAATGAACGCCCACCGATTTAATGAGTGCTCTCTGGTGGCATTTTGCGGCAATGCAGATACCATTGGAAATACATTGAATTGTTGGAAATGAACGCATGCCTATTTAATGAGTGCCCTCGGTGGCGTTTTTGCGGCAATGCAGTTACCATTGGAAATACATCCAGCCATTCGAAATGAACGGCCGCCAATTTAATGAGTGCCCTCAGTTTGCGTTTTTGCGGCAATGCAGCTACCATTGGAAATACATTGAGCCGTTGGAAATTAACGGCCACCGATTTAATGAGTGCCCTCCGGTGAAGTTTTTGCGGCAATGCAGCTACCATTGGAAGTACATCCCGCCGCTTGAAATGAACGCCTGCCGATTTAATGAGTGCCCTCCGGTGGCGTTTTTGCGGCAATGCAGCTACCATTGGAAGTACATCCCGCCGTTCGAAATGAACAACCGCCGATTTAATGAGTGCCCTCCGGTGGCATTAAGCGGCAATGCAGCTACCAACTGAAATACCTCCAGCCGTTCGAAATGAACGGCAGCCATATGAATGAGAGCCCCCTGGTGGCATTTTTGTGGCAATGCAGCTACCATTGGAAATACATTGAGCCGTTGGAAATGAACGCCCACCGATTTAATGAGTGCTCTCTGGTGGCGTTTTTGCGCTAATGCAGCTACCATTGGAAATACATTCAGCCGTTCGAAATGAACGGCTGCCGATTTAATGATTAATCTCCGGTGGTGTTTTTGCGGCAATGCAGCTACCATTGGAAATACATCCAGCCGCTCGAAATGAATAGCCGCTGACCTAAAGAGTGCCCTCCGGTGGCGTTGTTGGGGCAATGCTGCTACCATTGGAAATATATCTAACCTTTGGAAATGAAAGGCGGCCGATTTAATCAGTGCCCTCCGGTGGCATTTTTGCGGCAATGCAGCTACCATTGGAAATACATTGAGCCGTTGGAAATGAACGGCCGCCAATTTAATGAGTGCCCTCCAGTTGCGTTTTTGCGGCAATTCAGCTACCATTGGAAATACATCCAGCCGTCGGAAATGAACAACCGTCGATTTAATGAGTACCCTCAGGTGGCGTTTTTGCGGCAGTGCAGCTACCATTGGAAATACATCCAGCCGTTGGAAATGAACAACCGCCAATTTAATGAGTGCCCTCAGGTGGCGTTTTTGCGGCAATGCAGCTACCATTGGAAATACATCCAGCCGTTTGAAATGAACGGCTGCCGATTGAATAGTGCCTCCGGTGGTGTTTTTGTTGCAATGCAGCTACCATTGGAAATATATCGAGCCTTTGGAAATGAAAGGCGGCCGATTTAATGAGTGTCCTCCGGTGGCGTTTTTGCGGCAATGCAGCTACCTTTGGAAATACATTGAGCCGTTGGAAATGAACGGCCGCCGATTTAATGTGTGCCCCCCGGTGGCCTTGTTGCGGCAATGCAGCTATCATTGGAAACACATTGAGACGTTGGAAATCAATGACAGCCAATTAAATAAATGCCCTCCGTTGCGTTTTTGCGGCAATGCAGCTACCATTGGAAATACATCCAGCCATTCGAAATGAACGGCCGCCAATTTAATGAGTGCCCTCCGGTTGCGTTTTTGCGGCAATTCAGCTACCATTGGAAATACATCCAGCCGTCGGAAATGAACAACCGTCGATTTAATGAGTGCCCTCAGGTGGCGTTTTTGCGGCAATGCAGCTACCATTGGAAGTACATCCCGCCGTTCGAAATGAACAACCGCCGATTTAATGAGTGCCCTCCGGTGGCATTTTGCGGCAATGCAGCTACCAACTGATATACCTCCAGCCGTTCGAAATGAACGGCAGCCAATTGAATGAGTGCCCCCCGGTGAAGTTTTTGTGGCAATGCAGCTACCATTGGAAATACATTGAACCGTTGGAAATGAACGCCCACTGATTTAATGAGTGCTCTCCGGTGGCATTTTTGCAGCGATGCAGCTACCATTGGAAATACATCCAGCCGTTTGAAACCGAACAGCCGCCTATTTAATGAGTGCCCTCCGATGGCGTTTTTGCGGCAATGCAGCTGCCATTGAAAATACATTGAGCCGTAGGAAATGAACGTCTGCCGACTTAATAGCTCCCTCAGGTGGCGTTTTTGCGGCAATGTAGCTACCATCTGAAATACATCCAGCCATTCGAAATGAACGTCTACCGATTTAATGAGTTCCCTCAGTTGGCGTTTTTGGGGCAATGCAGCTACCATTGGAAATACATTGAGCCGTTGGAAATGAACGCCCACCGATTTAATGAGTGCTCTCTGGTGGCATTTTGCGGCAATGCAGATACCATTGGAAATACATTGAATTGTTGGAAATGAACGCATGCCTATTTAATGAGTGCCCTCGGTGGCGTTTTTGCGGCAATGCAGTTACCATTGGAAATACATCCAGCCATTCGAAATGAACGGCCGCCAATTTAATGAGTGCCCTCAGTTTGCGTTTTTGCGGCAATGCAGCTACCATTGGAAATACATTGAGCCGTTGGAAATTAACGGCCACCGATTTAATGAGTGCCCTCCGGTGAAGTTTTTGCGGCAATGCAGCTACCATTGGAAGTACATCCCGCCGCTTGAAATGAACGCCTGCCGATTTAATGAGTGCCCTCCGGTGGCGTTTTTGCGGCAATGCAGCTACCATTGGAAGTACATCCCGCCGTTCGAAATGAACAACCGCCGATTTAATGAGTGCCCTCCGGTGGCATTAAGCGGCAATGCAGCTACCAACTGAAATACCTCCAGCCGTTCGAAATGAACGGCAGCCATATGAATGAGAGCCCCCTGGTGGCATTTTTGTGGCAATGCAGCTACCATTGGAAATACATTGAGCCGTTGGAAATGAACGCCCACCGATTTAATGAGTGCTCTCTGGTGGCGTTTTTGCGCTAATGCAGCTACCATTGGAAATACATTCAGCCGTTCGAAATGAACGGCTGCCGATTTAATGATTAATCTCCGGTGGTGTTTTTGCGGCAATGCAGCTACCATTGGAAATACATCCAGCCGCTCGAAATGAATAGCCGCTGACCTAAAGAGTGCCCTCCGGTGGCGTTGTTGGGGCAATGCTGCTACCATTGGAAATATATCTAACCTTTGGAAATGAAAGGCGGCCGATTTAATCAGTGCCCTCCGGTGGCATTTTTGCGGCAATGCAGCTACCATTGGAAATACATTGAGCCGTTGGAAATGAACGGCCGCCAATTTAATGAGTGCCCTCCAGTTGCGTTTTTGCGGCAATTCAGCTACCATTGGAAATACATCCAGCCGTCGGAAATGAACAACCGTCGATTTAATGAGTACCCTCAGGTGGCGTTTTTGCGGCAGTGCAGCTACCATTGGAAATACATCCAGCCGTTGGAAATGAACAACCGCCAATTTAATGAGTGCCCTCAGGTGGCGTTTTTGCGGCAATGCAGCTACCATTGGAAGTACATCCCGCCGTTCGAAATGAACAACCGCCGATTTAATGAGTGCCCTCCGGTGGCATTTTGCGGCAATGCAGCTACCAACTGATATACCTCTAGCCGTTCGAAATGAACGGCAGCCAATTGAATGAGTGCCCCCCGGTGAAGTTTTTGTGGCAATGCAGCTACCATTGGAAATACATTGAACCGTTGGAAATGAACGCCCACTGATTTAATGAGTGCTCTCCGGTGGCATTTTTGCAGCAATGAAGCTACCATTGGAAATATATCCAGCCGTTTGAAACCGAACAGCCGCCTATTTAATGAGTGCCCTCCGATGGCGTTTTTGCGGCAATGCAGCTTCCATTGAAAATACATTGAGCCGTAGGAAATGAACGTCTGCCTACTTATGAGCTCCCTCAGGTGGCGTTTTTGCGGCAATGTAGCTACCATCTGAAATACATCCAGCCATTCGAAATGAACGTCTACCGATTTAATGAGTTCCCTCAGTTGGCGTTTTTGGGGCAATGCAGCTACCATTGGAAATACATTGAGCCGTTGGAAATGAACGCCCACCGATTTAATGAGTGCTCTCTGGTGGCGTTTTTGCGGCAATGCAGCTAACATTGGAAATACATCGAGCCATTGGAAATGAACAACCTCCAATTTAATGAGTGCCCTCCGGTGGCATTTTGCGGCAATGCAGCTACCAACTGAAATACATCCAGCCGTTCGAAATGAACGGCAGCCAATTGAATGAGTGCCCCCCGGTGGCGTTTTTGTGGCAATGCAGCTACCATTGGAAATACATTGAGTCGTTGGAAATGAACAACCGCCGATTTAATGAGTGCCCTCCGGTGGCATTAAGCGGCAATGCAGCTACCAACTGAAATACCTCCAGCCGTTCAAAATGAACGGCAGCCAATTGAATGAGAGCCCCCTGGTGGCATTTTTGTGGCAATGCAGCTACCATTGGAAATACATTGAGCCGTTGGAAATGAACGCCCACCGATTTAATGAGTGCTCTCTGGTGGCGTTTTTGCGCTAATGCAGCTACTATTGGAAATACATTCAGCCGTTCGAAAGGAACGTTTGCCGATTTAATGATTAATCTCCGGTGGTGTTTTTGCGGCAATGCAGCTACCATTGGAAATACATCCAGCCGCTCGAAATGAATAGCCGCTGACCTAAAGAGTGCCCTCCGGTGGCGTTGTTGGGGCAATGCTGCTACAATTGGAAATATATCTAACCTTTGGAAATGAAAGGCGGCCGATTTAATCAGTGCCCTCCGGTGGCATTTTTGCGGCAATGCAGCTACCATTGGAAATACATTGAGCCGTTGGAAATGAACGGCCGCCAATTTAATAGATGCCCTCGTTGGCGTTTTTGCGGCAATGCAGCTAACATTGGAAATACATTCAGCTTTTGGAAATGAATGCCCACCGATTTAATGAGAACCCTCCGGTGGCGTTTTTGCGGCAATGCAGCTACCATTGGAAACACATCCAGCCATTCAAAATGAACTGCCGCCGATTTAATGAGTGCCCCCGGTGGCGTTTTTGCGGCAATGCAGCTACCATTGGAAATACATCCAGCCGTTTGAAATGAACGGCTGCCGATTTAATAGTGCCTCCGGTGGTGTTTTTGTTGCAATGCAGCTACCATTGGAAATATATCGAGCCTTTGGAAATGAAAGGCGGCCGATTTAATGAGTGCCCTCCGGTGGCGTTTTTGCGGCAATGCAGCTACCATTGGAAATACATTGAGCCGTTGGAAATGAACGGCCGCCGATTTAATGAGTGCCCCCCGGTGGCCTTGTTGCGGCAATGCAGCTATCATTGGAAACACATTGAGCCGTTGGAAATCAATGACAGCCAATTAAATAAATGCCCTCCGTTGCGTTTTTGCGGCAATTCAGCTACCATTGGAAATACATCCAGCCGTCGGAAATGAACAACCGTCGATTTAATGAGTACCCTCAGGTGGCGTTTTTGCGGCAATGCAGCTACCATTGGAAATACATCCAGCCGTTGGAAATTAACAACCGCCAATTTAATGAGTGCCCTCAGGTGGCATTTTTGCGGCAATGCAGCCACCATTGGAAGTACATCCCGCCGTTCGAAATGAACAACCGCCGATTTAATGAGTGCCCTCCGGTGGCATTTTGCGGCAATGCAGCTACCAACTGATATAACTCCAGCCGTTCGAAATGAACGGCAGCCAATTGAATGAGTGCCCCCAGTGAAGTTTTTGTGGCAATGCAGCTACCATTGGAAATACATTGAACCGTTGGAAATGAACGCCCACTCATTTAATGAGTGCTCTCCGGTGGCATTTTTGCAGCAATGCAGCTACCATTGGAAATACATCCAGCCGTTTGAAACCGAACAGCCGCCTATTTAATGAGTGCCCTCCGATGGCGTTTTTGCGGCAATGCAGCTGCCATTGAAAATACATTGAGCCGTAGGAAATGAACGTCTGCCGACTTATGAGCTCCCTCATGTAGCGTTTTTGCGGCAATGTAGCTACCATCTGAAATACATCCAGCCATTCGAAATGAACGTCTACCGATTTAATGGGTCCCCTTAGTTGGCGTTTTTGGGGCAATGCAGCTACCATTGGAAATACATTGAGCCGTTGGAAATGAACGCCCACCGATTTAATGAGTGCTCTCTGGTGGCGTTTTTGCGGCAATGCGGCTACCATTGGAAGTAAATCCCGCCGTTCGAAATGAACAACCGCCGATTTAATGAGTGCCCTCCGGTGGCATTAAGCGGCAATGCAGCTAACAACTGAAATACCTCCAGCCGTTCAAAATGAACGGCAGCCAATTGAATGAGAGCCCCCTGGTGGCATTTTTGTGGCAATGCAGCTACCATTGGAAATACATTGAGCCGTTGGAAATGAACGCCCACCGATTTAATGAGTGCTCTCTGGTGGCGTTTTTGCGCTAATGCAGCTACTATTGGAAATACATTCAGCCGTTCGAAAGGAACGGCTGCCGATTTAATGATTAATCTCCGGTGGTGTTTTTGCGGCAATGCAGCTACCATTGGAAATACATCCAGCCGCTCGAAATGAATAGCCGCTGACCTAAAGAGTGCCCTCCGGTGGCGTTGTTGGGGCAATGCTGCTACCATTGGAAATATATCTAACCTTTAGAAATGAAAGGCGGCCGATTTAATCAGTGCCCTCCGGTGGCATTTTTGCGGCAATGCAGCTACCATTGGAAATACATTGAGCCGTTGGAAATGAACGGCCGCCAATATAATAGATGCCCTCGTTGGCGTTTTTGCGGCAATGCAGCTAACATTGGAAATACATTCAGCTTTTGGAAATGAATGCCCACCGATTTAATGAGAACCCTCCGGTGGCGTTTTTGAGGCAATGCAGCTACCATTGGAAACACATCCAGCCATTCAAAATGAACTGCCGCCGATTTAATGAGTGCCCCCGGTGGCGTTTTTGCGGCAATGCAGCTACCATTGGAAATACATCCAGCCGTTTGAAATGAACGACTGCCGATTTAATAGTGCCTCCGGTGGTGTTTTTGTTGCAATGCAGCTACCATTGAAAATATATCGAGCCTTTGGAAATGAAAGGCGGCCGATTTAATGAGTGCCCTCCGGTGGCGTTTTTGCGGCAATGCAGCTACCATTGGAAATACATTGAGCCGTTGGAAATGAACGGCCGCCGATTTAATGAGTGCCCCCCGGTGGCCTTGTTGCGGCAATGCAGCTATCATTGGAAACACATTGAGCCGTTGGAAATCAATGACAGCCAATTAAATAAATGCCCTCCGTTGCGTTTTTGCTGCAATGCAGCTACCATTGGAAATACATCCAGCCTTTCGAAATGAACGGCCGCCAATTTAATGAGTGCCCTCCGGTTGCGTTTTTGCGGCAATTCAGCTACCATTGGAAATACATCCAGCCGTCGGAAATGAACAACCGTCGATTTAATGAGTACCCTCAGGTGGCGTTTTTGCGGCAATGCAGCTACCATTGGAAATACATCCAGCCGTTGGAAATGAACAACCGCCAATTTAATGAGTGCCCTCAGGTGGCGTTTTTGCGGCAATGCAGCTACCATTGGAAGTACATCCCGCCGTTCGAAATGAACAACCGCCGATTTAAGAGTGCCCTCCGGTGGCATTTTGCGGCAATGCAGCTAACAACTGATATACCTCCAGCCGTTCGAAATGAACGGCAGCCAATTGAATGAGTGCCCCCCGGTGAAGTTTTTGTGGCAATGCAGCTACCATTGGAAATACATTGAACCGTTGGAAATGAACGCCCACTGATTTAATGAGTGCTCTCCGGTGGCATTTTTGCAGCAATGCAGCTACCATTGGAAATACATCCAGCCGTTTGAAACCGAACAGCCGCCTATTTAATGAGTGCCCTCCGATGGCGTTTTTGCGGCGATGCAGCTACCATTGAAAATACATTGAGCCGTAGGAAATGAACGTCTGCCGACTTATTAGCTCCCTCAGGTGGCCTTTTTGCGGCAATGTAGCTACCATCTGAAATACATCCAGCCATTCAAAATGACCGGCCGCCGATTTAATGAGTTCCCTCCGGTGGCGTTTTTGCGGCAATGCAGATACCATTGGAAATACATTGAATTGTTGGAAATGAACGCCTGCCTATTTAATGAGTGCCCCTGGTGGCGTTTTTGCGGCAATTCAGCCACCATTGGAAATACATCCAGCCATTCAAAATAAACGGCCGCCGATTTAATGAGTGCCCCCCGGTGGCGTTGTTGCGGCAATGCAGCTACCATTGGAAACACATTGAGCCGTTCGAAAAGAATGGCGACCGATTTAATGAGTGCCCTCAGGTGGCGTCTTTGCGGCAATGCAGCTACCATTGGAAATACATCCAGCCATTCGAAATGAACGGCCGCCAATTTAATGAGTGCCCTCAGTTTGCGTTTTTGCGGCAATGCAGCTACCATTGGAAATACAATGAGCCGTTGGAAATTAACGGCCACCGATTTAATGAGTGCCCTCCGGTGAAGTTTTTGCGGCAATGCAGCTACCATTGGAAGTACATCCCGCCGCTTGAAATGAACGCCCGCCGATTTAATGAGTGCCCTCCGGTGGCGTTTTTGCGGCAATGCAGCTACCATTGGAAGTACATCCCGCCGTTCGAAATGAACAACCGCCGATTTAATGAGTGCCCTCCGGTGGCACTAAGCGGCAATGCAGCTACCAACTGAAATACCTCCAGCCGTTCGAAATGAACGGCAGCCAATTGAATGAGAGCCCCCTGGTGGCATTTTTGTGGCAATGCAGCTACCATTGGAAATACATTGAGCCGTTGGAAATGAACGCCCACCGATTTAATGAGTGCTCTCTGGTGGCGTTTTTGCGCTAATGCAGCTACCATTTGAAATACATTCAGCCGTTCGAAATGAACGGCTGCCGATTTAATGATTAATCTCCGGTGGTGTTTTTGCGGCAATGCAGCTACCATTGGAAATACATCCAGCCGCTCGAAATGAATAGCCGCTGACCTAAAGAGTGCCCTCCGGTGGCGTTGTGGGGGCAATGCTGCTACCATTGGAAATACATTTAACCTTTGGAAATGAAAGGCGGCCGATTTAATCAGTGCCCTCCGGTGGCATTTTTGCGGCAATGCAGCTACCATTGGAAATACATTGAGCTGTTGGAAATGAACGGCCGCCAATTTAATAGATGCCCTCGGTGGCGTTTTTGCGGCAATGCAGCTAACATCGGAAATACATTCAGCTTTTGGAAATGAATGCCCACCGATTTAATGAGAACCCTCCGGTGGCGTTTTTGAGGCAATGCAGCTACCATTGGAAACACATCCAGCCATTGAAAATGAACTGCCGCCGATTTAATGAGAGCCCCCGGTGGCGTTTTTGCGGCAATGCAGCTACCATTGGAAATACATCCAGCCGTTTGAAATGAACGGCTGCCGATTTAATAGTGCCTCCGGTGGTGTTTTTGTTGCAATGCAGCTACCAATGGATATATATCGAGCCTTTGGAAATGAAAGGCGGCCGATTTAATAAGTGCCCTCCGGTGGCGTTTTTGTGGCAATGCAGCTACCATTGGAAATACATTGAGCCGTTGGAAATGAACGGCCGCCGATTTAATGAGTGCCCCCCGGTGGCCTTGTTGCGGCAATGCAGCTATCATTGGAAACACATTGAGCCGTTGGAAATCAATGACAGCCAATTAAATAAATGCCCTCCGGTGGCATTTTGCGGCAATGCAGCTACCAACTGATATACCTCCAGCCGTTCGAAATGAACGGCAGCCAATTGAATGAGTGCCCCCCGGTGAAGTTTTTGTGGCAATGCAGCTACCATTGGAAATACATTGAACCGTTGGAAATGAACGCCCACTGATTTAATGAGTGCTCTCGGTGGCATTTTTGCAGCAATGCAGCTACCATTGGAAATACATCTAGCCGTTTGAAACCGAACAGCCGCCTATTTAATGAGTGCCCTCCGATGGCGTTTTTGAGGCA
The DNA here is from genome assembly GCF_059441175.1 of Urocampus carinirostris. Classification (NCBI taxonomy): domain Eukaryota; kingdom Metazoa; phylum Chordata; class Actinopteri; order Syngnathiformes; family Syngnathidae; genus Urocampus; species Urocampus carinirostris. The sequence goes on from NW_028283145.1 coordinate 63,129, forward strand.
ATGCAGCTACCATTGAAAATACATTGACCCGTAGGAAATGAACGTCTGCCGACTTATGAGCTCCCTCAGGTGGCGTTTTTGCGGCAATGTAGCTACCATCTGAAATACATCCAGCCATTCGAAATGAACGTCTGCCGATTTAATGAGTTCCCTCAGTTGGCGTTTTTGGGGCAATGCAGCTACCATTGGAAATACATTGAGCCGTTGGAAATGAACGGCTGCCGATTTAATGACTGCCCTCCATTGGCGTTTTTGCGGCAATGCAGCTACCATTGGAAATACATCCAGCCGTTTGAAATGAACGGCTGCCGATTTAATAGTGCCTCCGGTGGTGTTTTTGTTGCAATGCAGCTACCATTGGAAATATATCGAGCCTTTGGAAATGAAGGGCGGCCGATTTAATAAGTGCCCTCCGGTGGCGTTTTTGTGGCAATGCAGCTACCATTGGAAATACATTGAGCCGTTGGAAATGAACGGCCGCCGATTTAATGAGTGCCCCCCGGTGGCCTTGTTGCGGCATTGCAGCTATCATTGGAAACACATTGAGCCGTTGGAAATCAATGACAGCCAATTAAATAAATGCCCTCCGTTGCGTTTTTGCGGCAATGCAGCTACCATTGGAAATACATCCAGCCGCTGGAAATGAACAACCGACAATTTAATGAGTGCCCTCAGGTGGCGTTTTTGCGGCAATGCAGCTACCATTGGAAGTACATCCCGCCGTTCGAAATGAACAACCGCCGATTTAATGAGTGCCCTCCGGTGGCATTTTGCGGCAATGAAGCTACCAACTGATATACCTCCAGCCGTTCGAAATGAACGGCAGCCAATTGAATGAGTGCCCCCCGGTGAAGTTTTTGTGGCAATGCAGCTACCATTGGAAATACATTGAACTGTTGGAAATGAACGCCCACTGATTTAATGAGTGCTCTCCGGTGGCATTTTTGCAGCAATGCAGCTACCATTGGAAATACATCCAGCCGTTTGAAACCGAACAGCCGCCTATTTAATGAGTGCCCTCCGATGGCGTTTTTGAGGCAATGCAGCTACCATTGAAAATACATTGAGCCGTAGGAAATGAACGTCTGCCGACTTATGAGCTCCCTCAGGTGGCGTTTTTGCGGCAATGTAGCTACCATCTGAAATACATCCAGCCATTCGAAATGAACGTCTGCCGATTTAATGAGTTCCCTCAGTTGGCGTTTTTGGGGCAATGCAGCAACCATTGGAAATACATTGAGCCGTTGGAAATGAACGGCTGCCGATTTAATGACTGCCCTCCATTGGCGTTTTTGCGGCAATGCAGCTACCATTGGAAATACATCCTGCCGTTGGAAATGAACAACCGCCGATTTAATGAGTGCCCTTAGGTGGCGTTTTTGCGGCAATGCAGCTACGTTTGGAAACAATTGAGCCGTTCGAAAAGAACGGCGACCGATTTAATGAGTGCCCTCAGGTGGCGTCTTTGCGGCAATGCAGCTACCGTTGGAAATACATTGAGTCGTTGGAAATGACCGGCCGCCGATTTAATGAGTTCCCTCCGGTGGCGTTTTTGCGGCAATGCAGATACCATTGGAAATACATTGAATTGTTGGAAATGAACGCCTGCCTATTTAATGAGTGCCCTCGGTGGTGTCTTTGCGGCAATGCAGCTACCATGGAAATACATCCAGCCATTCGAAATGAACGGCCACCAATTTAATGAGTGCCCTCAATTTGCGTTTTTGCGGCAATGCAGCTACCATTGGAAATACATTGAGCCGTTGGAAATTAACGGCCACCGATTTAATGAGTGCCCTCCGGTGGCGTTTTTGCGGCAATGCAGCTACCATTGGAAGTACATCCCGCCGCTTGAAATGAACGCCCGCCGATTTAATGAGTGCCCTCCCGTGGCGTTTTTGCGGCAATGCAGCTATACCAGCTCAGTAGCCTAGATGGTAAGTCGCCCGCTTTGAGACTGGGAGGTCGGTGGTTCGCGCCCCGGCCGAGTCATTCCTAAGACTTAAAAAGTGGTCGGCGGCGCCCTCTGTTGGCTGCGGCTGCATCGGCTCGCTACAACGGGTCAGGTGCAATCGACATTTCGTTCTGTGTACATTGTTACACAGAATGACAATACAAGGAAATTATTATTATTATTATTATTGTTGGAAGTACATCCCGCCGTTCGAAATAAACAACCGCCGATTTAATGAGTGCCCTCCGGTGGCATTATGCGGCAATGCAGCTACCAACTGAAATACCTCCAGCCGTTCGGAATGAACGGCCGCCAATTTAATGAGTGCCCTCCGGTTGCGTTTTTGCGGCAATTCAGCTACCATTGGAAATACATCCAGCCGTCGGAAATGAACAACCGTCGATTTAATGAGTACCCTCAGGTGGCGTTTTTGCGGCAATGCAGCTACCATTGGAAATACATCCAGCCATTGGAAATGAACAACCGCCAATTTAATGAGTGCCATCAGGTGGCGTTTTTGCGGCAATGCAGCTACCATTGGAAATACATTGAGCCGTTGGAAATGAACGGCCGCCGATTTAATGAGTGCCCCCCAGTGGCCTTGTTGCGGCAATGCAGCTATCATTGGAAACACATTGAGCCGTTGGAAATCAATGACAGCCAATTTAATAAATGCCCTCCGTTGCGTTTTTGCTGCAATGCAGCTACCATTGGAAATACATCCAGCCTTTCGAAATGAACGGCCGCCAATTTAATGAGTGCCCTCCGGTTGCGTTTTTGCGGCAATTCAGCTACCATTGGAAATACATCCAGCCGTCGGAAATGAACAACCGTCGATTTAATGAGTACCCTCAGGTGGCGTTTTTGCGGCAATGCAGCTACCATTGGAAATACATCCAGCCGTTGGAAATGAACAACCGCCAATTTAATGAGTGCCCTCAGGTGGCGTTTTTGCGGCAATGCAGCTACCATTGGAAGTACATCCCGCCGTTCGAAATGAACAACCGCCGATTTAAGAGTGCCCTCCGGTGGCATTTTGCGGCAATGCAGCTAACAACTGATATACCTCCAGCCGTTCGAAATGAACGGCAGCCAATTGAATGAGTGCCCCCCGGTGAAGTTTTTGTGGCAATGCAGCTACCATTGGAAATACATTGAACCGTTGGAAATGAACGCCCACTGATTTAATGAGTGCTCTCCGGTGGCATTTTTGCAGCAATGCAGCTACCATTGGAAATACATCCAGCCGTTTGAAACCGAACAGCCGCCTATTTAATGAGTGCCCTCCGATGGCGTTTTTGCGGCGATGCAGCTACCATTGAAAATACATTGAGCCGTAGGAAATGAACGTCTGCCGACTTATTAGCTCCCTCAGGTGGCGTTTTTGCGGCAATGCAGCTACCATTGGAAATACATTGAGCCGTTGGAAATTAACGGCCACCGATTTAATGAGTGCCCTCCGGTGAAGTTTTTGCGGCAATGCAGCTACCATTGGAAGTACATCCCGCCGCTTGAAATGAACGCCCGCCGATTTAATGAGTGCCCTCCGGTGGCGTTTTTGCGGCAATGCAGCTACCATTGGAAGTACATCCCGCCGTTCGAAATGAACAACCGCCGATTTAATGAATGCCCTCCGGTGGCATTAAGCGGCAATGCAGCTACCAACTGAAATACCTCCAGCCGTTCGAAATGAACGGCAGCCAATTGAATGAGAGCCCCCTGGTGGCATTTTTGTGGCAATGCAGCTACCATTGGAAATACATTGAGCCGTTGGAAATGAACGCCCACCGATTTAATGAGTGCTCTCTGGTGGCGTTTTTGCGCTAATGCAGCTACCATTTGAAATACATTCAGCCGTTCGAAATGAACGGCTGCCGATTTAATGATTAATCTCCGGTGGTGTTTTTGCGGCAATGCAGCTACCATTGGAAATACATCCAGCCGCTCGAAATGAATAGCCGCTGACCTAAAGAGTGCCCTCCGGTGGCGTTGTTGGGGCAATGCTGCTACCATTGGAAATATATCTAACCTTTGGAAATGAAAGGCGGCCGATTTAATCAGTGCCCTCCGGTGGCATTTTTGCGGCAATGCAGCTACCATTGGAAATACATTGAGCCGTTGGAAATGAACGGCCGCCAATTTAATAGATGCCCTCGGTGGCGTTTTTGCGGCAATGCAGCTAACATCGGAAATACATTCAGCTTTTGGAAATGAATGCCCACCGATTTAATGAGAACCCTCCGGTGGCGTTTTTGAGGCAATGCAGCTACCATTGGAAACACATCCAGCCATTGAAAATGAACTGCCGCCGATTTAATGAGAGCCCCCGGTGGCGTTTTTGCGGCAATGCAGCTACCATTGGAAATACATCCAGCCGTTTGAAATGAACGGCTGCCGATTTAATAGTGCCTCCGGTGGTGTTTTTGTTGCAATGCAGCTACCAATGGATATATATCGAGCCTTTGGAAATGAAAGGCGGCCGATTTAATAAGTGCCCTCCGGTGGCGTTTTTGTGGCAATGCAGCTACCATTGGAAATACATTGAGCCGTTGGAAATGAACGGCCGCCGATTTAATGAGTGCCCCCCGGTGGCCTTGTTGCGGCAATGCAGCTATCATTGGAAACACATTGAGCCGTTGGAAATCAATGACAGCCAATTAAATAAATGCCCTCCGGTGGCATTTTGCGGCAATGCAGCTACCAACTGATATACCTCCAGCCGTTCGAAATGAACGGCAGCCAATTGAATGAGTGCCCCCCGGTGAAGTTTTTGTGGCAATGCAGCTACCATTGGAAATACATTGAACCGTTGGAAATGAACGCCCACTGATTTAATGAGTGCTCTCGGTGGCATTTTTGCAGCAATGCAGCTACCATTGGAAATACATCTAGCCGTTTGAAACCGAACAGCCGCCTATTTAATGAGTGCCCTCCGATGGCGTTTTTGAGGCAATGCAGCTACCATTGAAAATACATTGACCCGTAGGAAATGAACGTCTGCCGACTTATGAGCTCCCTCAGGTGGCGTTTTTGCGGCAATGTAGCTACCATCTGAAATACATCCAGCCATTCGAAATGAACGTCTGCCGATTTAATGAGTTCCCTCAGTTGGCGTTTTTGGGGCAATGCAGCTACCATTGGAAATACATTGAGCCGTTGGAAATGAACGGCTGCCGATTTAATGACTGCCCTCCATTGGCGTTTTTGCGGCAATGCAGCTACCATTGGAAATACATCCAGCCGTTTGAAATGAACGGCTGCCGATTTAATAGTGCCTCCGGTGGTGTTTTTGTTGCAATGCAGCTACCATTGGAAATATATCGAGCCTTTGGAAATGAAGGGCGGCCGATTTAATAAGTGCCCTCCGGTGGCGTTTTTGTGGCAATGCAGCTACCATTGGAAATACATTGAGCCGTTGGAAATGAACGGCTGCCGATTTAATGAGTGCCCCCCGGTGGCCTTGTTGCGGCATTGCAGCTATCATTGGAAACACATTGAGCCGTTGGAAATCAATGACAGCCAATTAAATAAATGCCCTCCGTTGCGTTTTTGCGGCAATGCAGCTACCATTGGAAATACATCCAGCCGCTGGAAATGAACAACCGACAATTTAATGAGTGCCCTCAGGTGGCGTTTTTGCGGCAATGCAGCTACCATTGGAAGTACATCCCGCCGTTCGAAATGAACAACCGCCGATTTAATGAGTGCCCTCCGGTGGCATTTTGCGGCAATGAAGCTACCAACTGATATACCTCCAGCCGTTCGAAATGAACGGCAGCCAATTGAATGAGTGCCCCCCGGTGAAGTTTTTGTGGCAATGCAGCTACCATTGGAAATACATTGAACTGTTGGAAATGAACGCCCACTGATTTAATGAGTGCTCTCCGGTGGCATTTTTGCAGCAATGCAGCTACCATTGGAAATACATCCAGCCGTTTGAAACCGAACAGCCGCCTATTTAATGAGTGCCCTCCGATGGCGTTTTTGAGGCAATGCAGCTACCATTGAAAATACATTGAGCCGTAGGAAATGAACGTCTGCCGACTTATGAGCTCCCTCAGGTGGCGTTTTTGCGGCAATGTAGCTACCATCTGAAATACATCCAGCCATTCGAAATGAACGTCTGCCGATTTAATGAGTTCCCTCAGTTGGCGTTTTTGGGGCAATGCAGCAACCATTGGAAATACATTGAGCCGTTGGAAATGAACGGCTGCCGATTTAATGACTGCCCTCCATTGGCGTTTTTGCGGCAATGCAGCTACCATTGGAAATACATCCTGCCGTTGGAAATGAACAACCGCCGATTTAATGAGTGCCCTTAGGTGGCGTTTTTGCGGCAATGCAGCTACGTTTGGAAACAATTGAGCCGTTCGAAAAGAACGGCGACCGATTTAATGAGTGCCCTCAGGTGGCGTCTTTGCGGCAATGCAGCTACCGTTGGAAATACATTGAGTCGTTGGAAATGACCGGCCGCCGATTTAATGAGTTCCCTCCGGTGGCGTTTTTGCGGCAATGCAGATACCATTGGAAATACATTGAATTGTTGGAAATGAACGCCTGCCTATTTAATGAGTGCCCTCGGTGGTGTCTTTGCGGCAATGCAGCTACCATGGAAATACATCCAGCCATTCGAAATGAACGGCCACCAATTTAATGAGTGCCCTCAATTTGCGTTTTTGCGGCAATGCAGCTACCATTGGAAATACATTGAGCCGTTGGAAATTAACGGCCACCGATTTAATGAGTGCCCTCCGGTGGCGTTTTTGCGGCAATGCAGCTACCATTGGAAGTACATCCCGCCGCTTGAAATGAACGCCTGCCGATTTAATGAGTGCCCTCCCGTGGCGTTTTTGCGGCAATGCAGCTATACCAGCTCAGTAGCCTAGATGGTAAGTCGCCCGCTTTGAGACTGGGAGGTCGGTGGTTCGCGCCCCGGCCGAGTCATTCCTAAGACTTAAAAAGTGGTCGGCGGCGCCCTCTGTTGGCTGCGGCTGCATCGGCTCGCTACAACGGGTCAGGTGCAATCGACATTTCGTTCTGTGTACATTGTTACACAGAATGACAATACAAGGAAATTATTATTATTATTATTATTGTTGGAAGTACATCCCGCCGTTCGAAATAAACAACCGCCGATTTAATGAGTGCCCTCCGGTGGCATTATGCGGCAATGCAGCTACCAACTGAAATACCTCCAGCCGTTCGGAATGAACGGCCGCCAATTTAATGAGTGCCCTCCGGTTGCGTTTTTGCGGCAATTCAGCTACCATTGGAAATACATCCAGCCGTCGGAAATGAACAACCGTCGATTTAATGAGTACCCTCAGGTGGCGTTTTTGCGGCAATGCAGCTACCATTGGAAATACATCCAGCCATTGGAAATGAACAACCGCCAATTTAATGAGTGCCATCAGGTGGCGTTTTTGCGGCAATGCAGCTACCATTGGAAATACATTGAGCCGTTGGAAATGAACGGCCGCCGATTTAATGAGTGCCCCCCAGTGGCCTTGTTGCGGCAATGCAGCTATCATTGGAAACACATTGAGCCGTTGGAAATCAATGACAGCCAATTTAATAAATGCCCTCCGTTGCGTTTTTGCTGCAATGCAGCTACCATTGGAAATACATCCAGCCTTTCGAAATGAACGGCCGCCAATTTAATGAGTGCCCTCCGGTTGCGTTTTTGCGGCAATTCAGCTACCATTGGAAATACATCCAGCCGTCGGAAATGAACAACCGTCGATTTAATGAGTACCCTCAGGTGGCGTTTTTGCGGCAATGCAGCTACCATTGGAAATACATCCAGCCGTTGGAAATGAACAACCGCCAATTTAATGAGTGCCCTCAGGTTGCGTTTTTGCGGCAATGCAGCTACCATTGGAAGTACATCCCGCCGTTCGAAATGAACAACCGCCGATTTAAGAGTGCCCTCCGGTGGCATTTTGCGGCAATGCAGCTAACAACTGATATACCTCCAGCCGTTCGAAATGAACGGCAGCCAATTGAATGAGTGCCCCCCGGTGAAGTTTTTGTGGCAATGCAGCTACCATTGGAAATACATTGAACCGTTGGAAATGAACGCCCACTGATTTAATGAGTGCTCTCCGGTGGCATTTTTGCAGCAATGCAGCTACCATTGGAAATACATCCAGCCGTTTGAAACCGAACAGCCGCCTATTTAATGAGTGCCCTCCGATGGCGTTTTTGCGGCGATGCAGCTACCATTGAAAATACATTGAGCCGTAGGAAATGAACGTCTGCCGACTTATTAGCTCCCTCAGGTGGCGTTTTTGCGGCAATGTAGCTACCATCTGAAATACATCCAGCCATTCAAAATGACCGGCCGCCGATTTAATGAGTTCCCTCCGGTGGCGTTTTTGCGGCAATGCAGATACCATTGGAAATACATTGAATTGTTGGAAATGAACGCCTGCCTATTTAATGAGTGCCCCTGGTGGCGTTTTTGCGGCAATTCAGCCACCATTGGAAATACATCCAGCCATTCAAAATAAACGGCCGCCGATTTAATGAGTGCCCCCCGGTGGCGTTGTTGCGGCAATGCAGCTACCATTGGAAAAACATCCAGCCATTCGAAATGAACGGCCGCCAATTTAATGAGTGCCCTCAGTTTGCGTTTTTGCGGCAATGCAGCTACCATTGGAAATACATTGAGCAGTTGGAAATTAACGGCCACCGATTTAATGAGTGCCCTCCGGTGAAGTTTTTGCGGCAATGCAGCTACCATTGGAAGTACATCCCGCCGCTTGAAATGAACGCCCGCCGATTTAATGAGTGCCCTCCGGTGGCGTTTTTGCGGCAATGCAGCTACCATTGGAAGTACATCCCGCCGTTCGAAATGAACAACCGCCGATTTAATGAATGCCCTCCGGTGGCATTAAGCGGCAATGCAGCTACCAACTGAAATACCTCCAGCCGTTCGAAATGAACGGCAGCCAATTGAATGAGAGCCCCCTGGTGGCATTTTTGTGGCAATGCAGCTACCATTGGAAATACATTGAGCCGTTGGAAATGAACGCCCACCGATTTAATGAGTGCTCTCTGGTGGCGTTTTTGCGCTAATGCAGCTACCATTTGAAATACATTCAGCCGTTCGAAATGAACGGCTGCCGATTTAATGATTAATCTCCGGTGGTGTTTTTGCGGCAATGCAGCTACCATTGGAAATACATCCAGCCGCTCGAAATGAATAGCCGCTGACCTAAAGAGTGCCCTCCGGTGGCGTTGTTGGGGCAATGCTGCTACCATTGGAAATATATCTAACCTTTGGAAATGAAAGGCGGCCGATTTAATCAGTGCCCTCCGGTGGCATTTTTGCGGCAATGCAGCTACCATTGGAAATACATTGAGCCGTTGGAAATGAACGGCCGCCAATTTAATAGATGCCCTCGGTGGCGTTTTTGCGGCAATGCAGCTAACATCGGAAATACATTCAGCTTTTGGAAATGAATGCCCACCGATTTAATGAGAACCCTCCGGTGGCGTTTTTGAGGCAATGCAGCTACCATTGGAAACACATCCAGCCATTGAAAATGAACTGCCGCCGATTTAATGAGAGCCCCCGGTGGCGTTTTTGCGGCAATGCAGCTACCATTGGAAATACATCCAGCCGTTTGAAATGAACGGCTGCCGATTTAATAGTGCCTCCGGTGGTGTTTTTGTTGCAATGCAGCTACCATTGGATATATATCGAGCCTTTGGAAATGAAAGGCGGCCGATTTAATAAGTGCCCTCCGGTGGCGTTTTTGTGGCAATGCAGCTACCATTGGAAATAAATTGAGCCGTTGGAAATGAACGGCCGCCGATTTAATGAGTGCCCCCCGGTGGCCTTGTTGCGGCAATGCAGCTATCATTGGAAACACATTGAGCCGTTGGAAATCAATGACAGCCAATTAAATAAATGCCCTCCGTTGCGTTTTTGCTGCAATGCAGCTACCATTGGAAATACATCCAGCCTTTCGAAATGAACGGCCGCCAATTTAATGAGTGCCCTCCGGTTGCGTTTTTGCGGCAATTCAGCTACCATTGGAAATACATCCAGCCGTCGGAAATGAACAACCGTCGATTTAATGAGTACCCTCAGGTGGCGTTTTTGCGGCAATGCAGCTACCATTGGAAATACATCCAGCCGTTGGAAATGAACAACCGCCAATTTAATGAGTGCCCTCAGGTGGCGTTTTTGCGGCAATGCAGCTACCATTGGAAGTACATCCCGCCGTTCGAAATGAACAACCGCCGATTTAAGAGTGCCCTCCGGTGGCATTTTGCGGCAATGCAGCTAACAACTGATATACCTCCAGCCGTTTGAAATGAACGGCAGCCAATTGAATGAGTGCCCCCCGGTGAAGTTTTTGTGGCAATGCAGCTACCATTGGAAATACATTGAACCGTTGGAAATGAACGCCCACTGATTTAATGAGTGCTCTCCGGTGGCATTTTTGCAGCAATGCAGCTACCATTGGAAATACATCCAGCCGTTTGAAACCGAACAGCCGCCTATTTAATGAGTGCCCTCCGATGGCGTTTTTGCGGCGATGCAGCTACCATTGAAAATACATTGAGCCGTAGGAAATGAACGTCTGCCGACTTATTAGCTCCCTCAGGTGGCGTTTTTGCGGCAATGTAGCTACCATCTGAAATACATCCAGCCATTCAAAATGACCGGCCGCCGATTTAATGAGTTCCCTCCGGTGGCGTTTTTGCGGCAATGCAGATACCATTGGAAATACATTGAATTGTTGGAAATGAACGCCTGCCTATTTAATGAGTGCCCCTGGTGGCGTTTTTGCGGCAATTCAGCCACCATTGGAAATACATCCAGCCATTCAAAATAAACGGCCGCCGATTTAATGAGTGCCCCCCGGTGGCGTTGTTGCGGCAATGCAGCTACCATTGGAAATACATCCAGCCATTCGAAATGAACGGCCGCCAATTTAATGAGTGCCCTCAGTTTGCGTTTTTGCGGCAATGCAGCTACCATTGGAAATACATTGAGCCGTTGGAAATTAACGGCCACCGATTTAATGAGTGCCCTCCGGTGAAGTTTTTGCGGCAATGCAGCTACCATTGGAAGTACATCCCGCCGCTTGAAATGAACGCCCGCCGATTTAATGAGTGCCCTCCGGTGGCGTTTTTGCGGCAATGCAGCTACCATTGGAAGTACATCCCGCCGTTCGAAATGAACAACCGCCGATTTAATGAATGCCCTCCGGTGGCATTAAGCGGCAATGCAGCTACCAACTGAAATACCTCCAGCCGTTCGAAATGAACGGCAGCCAATTGAATGAGAGCCCCCTGGTGGCATTTTTGTGGCAATGCAGCTACCATTGGAAATACATTGAGCCGTTGGAAATGAACGCCCACCGATTTAATGAGTATTCTCTGGTGGCGTTTTTGCGCTAATGCAGCTACCATTTGAAATACATTCAGCCGTTCGAAATGAACGGCTGCCGATTTAATGATTAATCTCCGGTGGTGTTTTTGTGGCAATGCAGCTACCATTGGAAATACATTGAGCCGTTGGAAATGAACGGCCGCCGATTTAATGAGTGCCCCCCGGTGGCCTTGTTGCGGCAATGCAGCTATCATTGGAAACACATTGAGCCGTTGGAAATCAATGACAGCCAATTAAATAAATGCCCTCCGTTGCGTTTTTGCGGCAATGCAGCTACCATTGGAAATACATCCAGCCGCTGGAAATGAACAACCGACAATTTAATGAGTGCCCTCAGGTGGCGTTTTTGCGGCAATGCAGCTACCATTGGAAGTACATCCCACCGTTCGAAATGAACAACCGCCGATTTAATGAGTGCCCTCCGGTGGCATTTTGCGGCAATGAAGCTACCAACTGATATACCTCCAGCCATTCGAAATGAACGGCAGCCAATTGAATGAGTGCCCCCCGGTGAAGTTTTTGTGGCAATGCAGCTACCATTGGAAATACATTGAACTGTTGGAAATGAACGCCCACTGATTTAATGAGTGCTCTCCGGTGGCATTTTTGCAGCAATGCAGCTACCATTGGAAATACATCCAGCTGTTTGAAACCGAACAGCCGCCTATTTAATGAGTGCCCTCCGATGGCGTTTTTGAGGCAATGCAGCTACCATTGAAAATACATTGAGCCGTAGGAAATGAACGTCTGCCGATTTAATGACTGCCCTCCATTGGCGTTTTTGCGGCAATGCAGCTACCATTGGAAATACATCCTGCCGTTGGAAATGAACAACCGCCGATTTAATGAGTGCCCTTAGGTGGCGTTTTTGCGGCAATGCAGCTACGTTTGGAAACACATTGAGCCGTTCGAAAAGAACGGCGACCGATTTAATGAGTGCCCTCAGGTGGCGTCTTTGCGGCAATGCAGCTACCGTTGGAAATACATTGAGTCGTTGGAAATGACCGGCCGCCGATTTAATGAGTTCCCTCCGGTGGCGTTTTTGCGGCAATGCAGATACCATTGGAAATACATTGAATTGTTGGAAATGAACGCCTGCCTATTAAATGAGTGCCCTCGGTGGTGTCTTTGCGGCAATGCAGCTACCATGGAAATACATCCAGCCATTCGAAATGAACGGCCACCAATTTAATGAGTGCCCTCAATTTGCGTTTTTGCGGCAATGCAGCTACCATTGGAAATACATTGAGCCGTTGGAAATTAACGGCCACCGATTTAATGAGTGCCCTCCGGTGGCGTTTTTGCGGCAATGCAGCTACCATTGGAAGTACATCCCGCCGCTTGAAATGAACGCCCGCCGATTTAATGAGTGCCCTCCGGTGGCGTTTTTGCGGCAATGCAGCTACCATTGGAAGTACATCCCGCCGTTCGAAATGAACAACCGCCGATTTAATGAATGCCCTCCGGTGGCATTAAGCGGCAATGCAGCTACCAACTGAAATACCTCCAGCCGTTCGAAATGAACGGCAGCCAATTGAATGAGAGCCCCCTGGTGGCATTTTTGTGGCAATGCAGCTACCATTGGAAATACATTGAGCCGTTGGAAATGAACGCCCACCGATTTAATGAGTGCTCTCTGGTGGCGTTTTTGCGCTAATGCAGCTACCATTTGAAATACATTCAGCCGTTCGAAATGAACGGCTGCCAGTTTAATGATTAATCTCCGGTGGTGTTTTTGCGGCAATGCAGCTACCATTGGAAATACATCCAGCCGCTCGAAATGAATAGCCGCTGACCTAAAGAGTGCCCTCCGGTGGCGTTGTTGGGGCAATGCTGCTACCATTGGAAATATATCTAACCTTTGGAAATGAAAGGCGGCCGATTTAATCAGTGCCCTCCGGTGGCATTTTTGCGGCAATGCAGCTACCATTGGAAATACATTGAGCCGTTGGAAATGAACGGCCGCCAATTTAATAGATGCCCTCGGTGGCGTTTTTGCGGCAATGCAGCTAACATCGGAAATACATTCAGCTTTTGGAAATGAATGCCCACCGATTTAATGAGAACCCTCCGGTGGCGTTTTTGAGGCAATGCAGCTACCATTGGAAACACATCCAGCCATTGAAAATGAACTGCCGCCGATTTAATGAGAGCCCCCGGTGGCGTTTTTGCGGCAATGCAGCTACCATTGGAAATACATCCAGCCGTTTGAAATGAACGGCTGCCGATTTAATAGTGCCTCCGGTGGTGTTTTTGTTGCAATGCAGCTACCAATGGATATATATCGAGCCTTTGGAAATGAAAGGCGGCCGATTTAATAAGTGCCCTCCGGTGGCGTTTTTGTGGCAATGCAGCTACCATTGGAAATACATTGAGCCGTTGGAAATGAACGGCCGCCGATTTAATGAGTGCCCCCCGGTGGCCTTGTTGCGGCAATGCAGCTATCATTGGAAACACATTGAGCCGTTGGAAATCAATGACAGCCAATTAAATAAATGCCCTCCGGTGGCATTTTGCGGCAATGCAGCTACCAACTGATATACCTCCAGCCGTTCGAAATGAACGGCAGCCAATTGAATGAGTGCCCCCCGGTGAAGTTTTTGTGGCAATGCAGCTACCATTGGAAATACATTGAACCGTTGGAAATGAACGCCCACTGATTTAATGAGTGCTCTCGGTGGCATTTTTGCAGCAATGCAGCTACCATTGGAAATACATCTAGCCGTTTGAAACCGAACAGCCGCCTATTTAATGAATGCCCTCCGATGGCGTTTTTGAGGCAATGCAGCTACCATTGAAAATACATTGACCCGTAGGAAATGAACGTCTGCCGACTTATGAGCTCCCTCAGGTGGCGTTTTTGCGGCAATGTAGCTACCATCTGAAATACATCCAGCCATTCGAAATGAACGTCTGCCGATTTAATGAGTTCCCTCAGTTGGCGTTTTTGGGGCAATGCAGCTACCATTGGAAATACATTGAGCCGTTGGAAATGAACGGCTGCCGATTTAATGACTGCCCTCCATTAGCGTTTTTGCGGCAATGCAGCTACCATTGGAAATACATCCAGCCGTTTGAAATGAACGGCTGCCGATTTAATAGTGCCTCCGGTGGTGTTTTTGTTGCAATGCAGCTACCATTGGAAATATATCGAGCCTTTGGAAATGAAGGGCGGCCGATTTAATAAGTGCCCTCCGGTGGCGTTTTTGTGGCAATGCAGCTACCATTGGAAATACATTGAGCCGTTGGAAATGAACGGCCGCCGATTTAATGAGTGCCCCCCGGTGGCCTTGTTGCGGCATTGCAGCTATCATTGGAAACACATTGAGCCGTTGGAAATCAATGACAGCCAATTAAATAAATGCCCTCCGTTGCGTTTTTGCGGCAATGCAGCTACCATTGGAAATACATCCAGCCGCTGGAAATGAACAACCGACAATTTAATGAGTGCCCTCAGGTGGCGTTTTTGCGGCAATGCAGCTACCATTGGAAGTACATCCCGCCGTTCGAAATGAACAACCGCCGATTTAATGAGTGCCCTCCGGTGGCATTTTGCGGCAATGAAGCTACCAACTGATATACCTCCAGCCGTTCGAAATGAACGGCAGCCAATTGAATGAGTGCCCCCCGGTGAAGTTTTTGTGGCAATGCAGCTACCATTGGAAATACATTGAACTGTTGGAAATGAACGCCCACTGATTTAATGAGTGCTCTCCGGTGGCATTTTTGCAGCAATGCAGCTACCATTGGAAATACATCCAGCCGTTTGAAACCGAACAGCCGCCTATTTAATGAGTGCCCTCCGATGGCGTTTTTGAGGCAATGCAGCTACCATTGAAAATACATTGAGCCGTAGGAAATGAACGTCTGCCGACTTATGAGCTCCCTCAGGTGGCGTTTTTGCGGCAATGTAGCTACCATCTGAAATACATCCAGCCATTCGAAATGAACGTCTGCCGATTTAATGAGTTCCCTCAGTTGGCGTTTTTGGGGCAATGCAGCAACCATTGGAAATACATTGAGCCGTTGGAAATGAACGGCTGCCGATTTAATGACTGCCCTCCATTGGCGTTTTTGCGGCAATGCAGCTACCATTGGAAATACATCCTGCCGTTGGAAATGAACAACCGCCGATTTAATGAGTGCCCTTAGGTGGCGTTTTTGCGGCAATGCAGCTACGTTTGGAAACAATTGAGCCGTTCGAAAAGAACGGCGACCGATTTAATGAGTGCCCTCAGGTGGCGTCTTTGCGGCAATGCAGCTACCGTTGGAAATACATTGAGTCGTTGGAAATGACCGGCCGCCGATTTAATGAGTTCCCTCCGGTGGCGTTTTTGCGGCAATGCAGATACCATTGGAAATACATTGAATTGTTGGAAATGAACGCCTGCCTATTTAATGAGTGCCCTCGGTGGTGTCTTTGCGGCAATGCAGCTACCATGGAAATACATCCAGCCATTCGAAATGAACGGCCACCAATTTAATGAGTGCCCTCAATTTGCGTTTTTGCGGCAATGCAGCTACCATTGGAAATACATTGAGCCGTTGGAAATTAACGGCCACCGATTTAATGAGTGCCCTCCGGTGGCGTTTTTGCGGCAATGCAGCTACCATTGGAAGTACATCCCGCCGCTTGAAATGAACGCCTGCCGATTTAATGAGTGCCCTCCCGTGGCGTTTTTGCGGCAATGCAGCTATACCAGCTCAGTAGCCTAGATGGTAAGTCGCCCGCTTTGAGACTGGGAGGTCGGTGGTTCGCGCCCCGGCCGAGTCATTCCTAAGACTTAAAAAGTGGTCGGCGGCGCCCTCTGTTGGCTGCGGCTGCATCGGCTCGCTACAACGGGTCAGGTGCAATCGACATTTCGTTCTGTGTACATTGTTACACAGAATGACAATACAAGGAAATTATTATTATTATTATTATTGTTGGAAGTACATCCCGCCGTTCGAAATAAACAACCGCCGATTTAATGAGTGCCCTCCGGTGGCATTATGCGGCAATGCAGCTACCAACTGAAATACCTCCAGCCGTTCGGAATGAACGGCCGCCAATTTAATGAGTGCCCTCCGGTTGCGTTTTTGCGGCAATTCAGCTACCATTGGAAATACATCCAGCCGTCGGAAATGAACAACGGTCGATTTAATGAGTACCCTCAGGTGGCGTTTTTGCGGCAATGCAGCTACCATTGGAAATACATCCAGCCATTGGAAATGAACAACCGCCAATTTAATGAGTGCCATCAGGTGGCGTTTTTGCGGCAATGCAGCTACCATTGGAAATACATTGAGCCGTTGGAAATGAACGCCCACCGATTTAATGAGTGCTCTCTGGTGGCGTTTTTGCGCTAATGCAGCTACCATTTGAAATACATTCAGCCGTTCGAAATGAACGGCTGCCGATTTAATGATTAATCTCCGGTGGTGTTTTTGCGGCAATTCAGCTACCATTGGAAATACATCCAGCCGCTCGAAATGAATAGCCGCTGACCTAAAGAGTGCCCTCCGGTGGCGTTGTTGGGGCAATGCTGCTACCATTGGAAATATATCTAACCTTTGGAAATGAAAGGCGGCCGATTTAATCAGTGCCCTCCGGTGGCATTTTTGCGGCAATGCAGCTACCATTGGAAATACATTGAGCCGTTGGAAATGAACGGCCGCCAATTTAATAGATGCCCTCGGTGGCGTTTTTGCGGCAATGCAGCTAACATCGGAAATACATTCAGCTTTTGGAAATGAATGCCCACCGATTTAATGAGAACCCTCCGGTGGCGTTTTTGAGGCAATGCAGCTACCATTGGAAACACATCCAGCCATTGAAAATGAACTGCCGCCGATTTAATGAGAGCCCCCGGTGGCGTTTTTGCGGCAATGCAGCTACCATTGGAAATACATCCAGCCGTTTGAAATGAACGGCTGCCGATTTAATAGTGCCTCCGGTGGTGTTTTTGTTGCAATGCAGCTACCATTGGATATATATCGAGCCTTTGGAAATGAAAGGCGGCCGATTTAATAAGTGCCCTCCGGTGGCGTTTTTGTGGCAATGCAGCTACCATTGGAAATAAATTGAGCCGTTGGAAATGAACGGCCGCCGATTTAATGAGTGCCCCCCGGTGGCCTTGTTGCGGCAATGCAGCTATCATTGGAAACACATTGAGCCGTTGGAAATCAATGACAGCCAATTAAATAAATGCCCTCCGTTGCGTTTTTGCTGCAATGCAGCTACCATTGGAAATACATCCAGCCTTTCGAAATGAACGGCCGCCAATTTAATGAGTGCCCTCCGGTTGCGTTTTTGCGGCAATTCAGCTACCATTGGAAATACATCCAGCCGTCGGAAATGATCAACCGTCGATTTAATGAGTACCCTCAGGTGGCGTTTTTGCGGCAATGCAGCTACCATTGGAAATACATCCAGCCGTTGGAAATGAACAACCGCCGATTTAATGAGTGCCCTCCGGTGGCGTTTTGTGGCAATACAGCGACCATTGGAAATACATCCAGCCGTTCGGAATGAACGGCAGCCAATTGAATGAGTGCCCCCTGGTGGCATTTTTGTGGCAATGCAGTTACCATTGGAAATTCATTGAGCCGTTGGAAATGAACGCCCACCGATTTAATGAGTGCTCTCTGGTGGTGTTTTTGCGGCAATGCAGCTACCATTGGAAATACATTGAGCCGTTGGAAATGAACGGACGCCAATTTAATGAATGCCCTCAGTGGCGTTTTTGCGGCAATGCAGTTAACATTGGAAATACATTCAGTATTTGGAAATGAATGCCCACCGATTTAATGATAACCCTCCGGTGGCGTTTTTGCGGCAATGCAGCTACCATTGGAAACACATTGAGCCGTTGGAAATGAACAACCGTCGATTTAATGAGTGCCCTCAGGTGGCGTTTTTGCGTCAATTCAGCCACCATTGGAAATACATCCAGCCATTCAAAATGAACTGCCGCCGATTTAATTAGTGCCCCCGGTGGTGTTTTTGCGGCAATGCAGCTACCATTGGAAATACATCCAGCCGTTGGAAATGAACAACTGCCAATTTAATGAGTGCCCTCAGGTGGCGTTTTTGCGGCAATGCAGCTACCATTGGAAGTACATCCCGCCGTTCGAAATGAACAACCGCCGATTTAATGAGTGCCCTCCGGTGGCGTTTTGTGGCAATACAGCGACCATTGGAAATACATCCAGCCGTTGGAAATAAACAGCCGTCGATTTTATGAGTGCCCTCTGTTGGCATTTTTGAAGCAATGCAGATACCATTGGAAATACATCCAGCCGTTCGAAATGAACGGCCGTCAATTTAATCAGTTTCCTCCGGTGGCATTTTTGCGGCAATGCAGCTACCATTGGAAATACATCCATCCGTTGGAAATGAACGGCAGCCGATTTAATGAGTGCCCTCCGGTGGCATTTTTGCAGCAATGCAGCTACCATTGGAAATACATCCAGCCATTCGAAATGAACGGCCGCCGATTTAATGAGTGCCCTTCGGGGGCGTTTTTGCGATAATGCAGCTACCATTGGAAATGCATGCAGCGATTCGAAATGAACGCCCGCCTATTTAATGTGTTCCCTCCGGTGGAGTTTTTGCGGCAATGCTGTGCAACCATTGGAAATACATCCAGCCGTTGGAAATGAACAGCTGCCGTTTTAATGAGTTCCCTCCGGTGGCGTTTTTGTTGCAATGCAGCTACAATTGGAAATACATCAAGCAGTTGGAAACTAACAGCAACCGATTGAATGAGACCCCCCGGTGGCGTTTTTGCAGCAATGCAGCTACCTTTGGAACTACATTGAGCTGTTGGAAATGAACACCCACCAATTTAATGAGTGCCCTCCGGTGACGTTTTTGAGGCAATGCAGCTACCATTGGAAATACATCCAGGCTTTCGAAATGAGCGGCCGCCTATTTAATGAGTGCCCTCCGGTGGCGTTTTTTGGCAATACAGCTACCATTGGAAATACATCCAGCGATTCGAAATGAACGGCCGCCTCTATAATGAGGTACCTCCGGTGGCATTTTTGGGGCAATGCAGCTACCATTGGAAATACATCCAATCTTTCGAAATGAACGCCCGCCCATGTAATGTATGCCCTCCGGTGGCGTCTTTGCGGCAATGCAACTACCATTGGAAATAGATCCAGCCGTTCGAAATGAACGGCCGCCGATTTAATGAGTGCCCTCCGGTAACGTTTTTGCGGCAATGCAGCTGCCATTGGAAATAGATCCAGCCATTCGAAATGAATGGCAGCTGACTTAAAGAGTGCCCTCCGGTGGTGTTGTTGGGGAAATGCAGGTAGCATTGAAAATACATTGAGCCGTTGGAAATGAACGGCCGCTATTTAATGAGCTCCCTCCGGTTGCGTTTTCGCGGCAATGCAGCTAACATTGGAAATACATCCAGCCATTCGAAATGAACGGCCACCAATTTAATGAGTACCCTCCGGTGGTGTTTTTGCGGCAATGCAGCTACAATTGGAAATTCAACCAGCCGTTGGAAATTAACGGCCTCCGATTTAATGACTGCCCTCCGGTGGCGTTTTTGCGGCAATGCAGCTACCATTGGAAATACATCCAGCCGTTGGAAATAAATGCCCGCCAATTTAATGAGTGCCCTCAGGTGGCGTTTTTGCGGCAATGCAGCTACCATTGGAAGTACATCCCGCCGTTCGAAATGAACAACCGCCGATTTAATGAGTGCCCTCCGGTGGCGTTTTTGCGGCAATGCAGCTACCATTGGAATTACATCCAGCCGCTGGAAATGAACAACCGCTGATTTAATGAGTGCCCTCAGGTGGCGTTTTTGCTACAATGCAGCTACCATTGAAAGTACATCCCGCCGTTCGAAATGAACAACCGCGGATTTAATGAGTGCCCTTCGGTGGCGTTTTGCGGCAATGCAGCTACCATTCGAAATACATCGAGCCTCTGGAAATCAACGGCGCCCAATTTGATGAGTGCCTTCTGGTGGCGTTTTTGCGGCATGCCAGCTACCATTGGAAATACATCCAGCCGTTTGAAATGAATGGCCACCGATTTAATGAGATCCCTCCGGTGGCGTTTATGCTGCTATGCAGCTACCATTGGAAATAGATCCAGCCGTTGGAAATGAATGGCTGCCGATTTAATGAGTGCCCTCCGGTGGCGTTTTTGCTGCAATGCAAGCGTTCTCTGATCCTCGATCAATGAATTGATCCCTAATCATATCATCAGCAAACGTGCCAAGTCACAGTTTGTAATTAATTCCCTCAATGCAGCAATGAACTGACCAGTCGTCTCGCCCGGTCTCTGAGCACGCTGACGGAACTTGCTACTCTCAGCCACGACATTCATCTTCGGTACAAAGAAAGTTTTCTGGCGCATCACAGGCGGATTTGTAAGAAGTGCCAGTGTCGGGAAGGGAAAGAAAAATTCTCTGACCTTCTGTGCCTGAACAGTGCAGCAGTAGTGCACGTTTTCGTTTGTCCGGTATGTTGTTTGCAGTCAATGCTAGCAGCTAATTTTCGAACATCTAAATCCACGTGATGTACAACATTGTACGCTCACCTGGGGTTTCAAGCAAAGCAAGTGGTTGTGAGATTCTGATCCAAGTCATCTTCGTCGCCGATATGTTGTTTATGTAGTAGGATTGTAGTAATAGATTCAGGACAGGCACGGACGGTACATCCATAGAGTGTCTACTTAACTTCTTCCTCGGTAGTTCTCAAGCACAAGTACAAGGCTGCACATTAGTATACAGCGACACCGCAGGAAAGGAAGTGTATTACACGACACCACACTTGGGGTCATTCCGAGGTTTAATTCAGGAGTTAGCATGGGGGGGGGAGAAATTGGGCAGGCATTTTACCTGCCAAAATCTGACTCCCCTGCTAAAATAGATCCTGTTTGAGATACAGACTTGTGACTTGAAGAGTAACCTTCTGTGGCATAAATAAGTAAGCACAGTGAATTTGGGGTCATTTGGAGTTTTTAGTCAGGAGTTAGCATTGGTGGTAGGATTTGGGCAGGCAAAAAAATCTGACTCCCCTGCTAAAATAGACTCTGTTGGAGATACAAACTTGTAACTTCTAGAGCAGGGGTCGGGAACCTTTTTGACTCAAAGAGCCATAAAAGCAAAAAATATTAATTTTATTTTGGGAAAGAGCCACACCATATATTATAAGACAAATTTACTAAATTGCTAAACTGGCGCCCCAGACAAAAGCTTAGTCTTCAGCACATTTATTTTTGATGATTTGATAAAAATTATGAAAAGAGAATAATGCCAGAGCCCCTGTCCCAAATTCAACAAACAGACCACTTTAAACTTGTCTCTTTCTTGCAATTACTCAAGATCGGTTCAACTCCTTTTGACCTTTTTTTTTCATACATATTGGTTTCAAAACCAGATGCAAGCATTTATTTTGTAAAAACGTCACAACATTCTGAGAATAGGGAGCCTTATGTGCTTACCTTTGGCGAGAGATGGGAGGGAATGCTTGTACTTTTTGCATAGCTCCACCCATCCCTCCCACTCACCCAATCAAATGACTAAGTTCTCTTCCGGTGTTTTGGCGTATTTACAGTTCTGTGGATTCATCATAAAGTATCTGAACACTGAACACAGATTGTATAGTGAACTTTTAAATAAAGGATTCTTTAGCGTTGTACAGCCAAAACGAGTTTTTTTTCCCCCTTTTTTTGTGTGACACTTTGACTGTAAATTGTAGTGAAAAACGTGCCCTATATATACTGTGAAGTGTTACCTTCGGATTTAGTTTTGATTTGGTCTACGTGTACCTGAATAGGATAGACAACTCCGGTTTTGAACAAGATGGAGAAATTTTGCATGCAATCAAATTGGTCTCTGAGCCACAGATACTCATAGAAAGAGCCATATATGGCTCGCCAGCCATAGGTTCCCGACCCCTGTTCTAGAGTAACCTTCTGTGGCATCAATAAGTCAGCACAGTGAATTTGGGGTCATTTTGAGTTTTAATTCAGGAGTTAGCAGGGGGGGGGATGGGCAGGCATCTTACCTACCAAAATCTGACTCCCCTGCTAAAATAGACTCTGTTGGAGATACAGACTTGTAATTTCTAGAGTAACCTTCTGTGGCATCAATAAGTCAGCACAGTGAATTTGGGGTCATTTGGAGTTTTAATTCAGGAGTTAGCAGGGGGGGGGGGATGGGCAGGCATCATACCCACCAAAATCTGACTCCCCTGCTAAAATAGACTCTGTTGGAGATACAGACTTGTACTTTCAAGAGCAACCTCCTGTGGCATCAATAAGTCATCACAGTGAATTTGTGGTCATTTGGAGTTTTTATTCAGGAGTTAGCGGGGGGAATTTGGGCAGGCAAAAATCTGACTACCTTGCTAAAATAGACTCTGTTGGAGATACAGACTTGTAACTTGTAGAGTAACCTTCTGTGGCATCAATATGTCAGCACAGTGAATTTGAAAACTTTCAGACGTTTCTCATAATACTACTATTATTATTATTAATAGTAGTAATAAAAACGAACTAGATCTGTCGAACACCTATTCAGTAACACATCGCAAAGTGGAGGTATTCCTCTGTAGTTGGATCCCAAAACCCCAAAACATAAGGTTTAAAGCGTGTCTTATTTTGCAAACAGTATAGGCAGGGAAGTCCAATTTTAAATGAAAAAAACAACAACCATTTGTTTACACCGCGGGATCCAATGCAACCACGGTTTCATTCACAATAAAAAAGACATTACATAAGGCTATTATAGTACATCAAATAAATGCTATTTGTGTACAATTAGTTGTGATTGCGGAAATCATAGCGTACATTGACGTTGGTGAATTTTTCATCCACGATAACAATCGCATTTTGTAGAATACGATCGCACTTTATTATTTGAATACACGCGTTATATAGACTAGGATCTCCCAATTATTACAATTAGCTCGCTTTATTTTTTTAAAAACCGTATTATATAGAATACGATTGCATTTGTCGGAAGCGTCCATTGACGTTGGTGACTTTTTCATCCGCATGAACAAACGCATTTTGTAGAATACGATCACGCTTTAATGTTTAAATAAACGCGTTATCTAGACAACCCCCATTGTTATGAATAGCTCGCTTTATTGTTTTAATAAGCGTTTTATATAGAATACGATCGCTTTTGTTGGAAGCGGAGCAGAATGTGCGTTCACGCGAGAGGTGGGATTCTGTACGGGAGTCGGAATTGGGCAAACAACGGCCACCAATGAGTTCCCTCCGGTGGCGTTTTTGCGGCAATGCAGCTACCATTGGAAAGACATCCAGCCATTCAAAATGAACGGCCGCCGATTTAATGAGTGCCCTCCGGTGGCGTTTTTGCGGCAATGCAGCTACCATTAGCATACATCCAGCCGTTCGAAATGAACGGCCACCGATTTAATCAGTGCCCTCAGTTGGCGTTTTTGTGGCAATGCAGCTACCATTGGAAATACATTGAGCCGTTGGAAATTATAAGCCACCGATTTAATGAGTGCCCTCCGTTAGCATTTTTGCCCCAATACAGCTTCATTGGAAATACATCCAGCCGTCGGAAATGAACAGCCGCCGATTTAATGAGTGCCCTCCGGTGGCGTATTTTCTGGTAATGTAGCTACCATTGGAAATATATCCAGCCGTTGGAATTTAACGGCCGCCGATTTAATGACTGCCCTCCGGTGGCGTTTTTAGCAATGCAGCTACCATTGGAAATACATCCAGCCGTTGGAAATTATTGCGCGCCAATTTAATGAGTGCCCTCAGGTGGCGTTTTTGCGGCAATGCAGCTAACATTGGAAGTACATCCCGCCGTTCGAAATGAACAACCCCCAATTTAATGAGTGCCCTCCGGTGGCATTTTGCGGCAATGCAGCTACAATTGGAAATGCATCCAGCCATTGGAAATACACGCCCGCCCATTTAATGTGTGTCCTCCGGAGGCGTTTTTGCGGCAATGCAGCTACCATTGGTAATACATCCAGCCGTTCGAAATTAACGGCCGCCGATTTAATGAGGACCCACCGGTGGCGTTTTCGCGGAAATGCAGAAACCATTTTAAATACATCCAGCCGTTAGAATTGAATGGCTGCCAATTTAATGAGTGCCCTCCGGTGGCGTTTTTGCGGCAATGCAGCAACCATTGCAAATACATCCAGCCGTTCGAAATGAATGGCAGCTACTTAAAGAGTGCCCTCTGGTGGCGTTGTTGGGGCAATGCAGCTACCATTGAAAATACATTGAGCCGGTGGAAATGAACGGCCGCCGATTTAATGAACTCCCTTCGGTGGCGTTTTCGCAGCAATGCAGCTACCATTGGAAATCATCCAGCCATTCAAAATGAACGGCCACCGATTTAATGAGTCCCCTCAGTTGGCATTTTTGTGGCAATGCAGCTACCATTGGAAATACATCCAGCCGTTTGAAATGAATGGCTGCCGACTAAAAGAGTGCCTTTCGGTGGCGTTTTTGCGGCAATGCAGCTACCATTGGAAATACATCCAGCCTTTCGAAATGAACGCCTGCCCATTTAATGTGTTCCCTCCAGTGGTATTTTGGGGCAATGCAGCTACCATTGGAAATACATCCATCCGTTGGAAATGAACGGCTGCTTATTTAATGAGTGCCCTCCGGTGGCGTTTTTGCGGCAATGCAGCTACCATTGCAAATACATCCAGCCGTTTCGAAATGAATGGCAGCTGACTTAAAGAGTGCCCTCTGTTGGCGTTGATGGGGCAATGCAGCTACCATTGCAAATACATCCAGCCGTTTCGAAATGAATGGCAGCTGACTTAAAGAGTGCCCTCTGTTGGCGTTGATGGGGCAATGCAGCTACCATTGGAAATATATTGAGCCGTTGGAAATGAACGGCCGCCGATTTAATGAGCTCCCTCCGGTGGCGTTTTTGCGGCAATGCAGCTACCATTGGAAATACATCCAGCCGTTGGAAATGAACGCCCGCCAATTTAATGAGTGCCCTCAGGTGGCGTTTTTGCGGCAGTGCAGCTACCCTTGGAAGTACATCCCGCCGTTTGAAATGAACAACCGCCTATTTAATGAGTGCCCTCTGGTGGCGTTTTTGCGGCCACACTGCTACCATTGGAAATAAATCGAGCCTTTGGAGATGAACAGCGCCCAATTCAATGAGTGCCCTCCGGTGCAGTTTTTGCGGCAATGCAGCTACCATTGGAAATACATCCAGCCGTTGGAAATGAATGCCTGCCCATTCAATGTGTTCCCTCCAGTGGTATTTTGGGGCAATGCAGCTACCATTGGAAATACATCCAGCCGTTGGAAATGAACGGCAGCCGATTGAATGATACCCCCCCGGTGGCGTTTTTGCGGCAATGCAGCTACCATTGGAAATACATCCAGCCATTCGAAATGAACAGCTGCCCATTTAATGAGTGCTCTCAGGTGGCGTTTTTGGGTCAATGCAGCTACCATTGGAAATACATCCAGCCATTCGAAATGAACGGCCGCCGATTTAATGAGCTCCCTCCGGTGGCGTTTTTGCGGCAATGCAGCTACCATTGGAAATACATCCAGCCGTTGGAAATGAACGCCCGCCAATTTAATGAGTGCCCTCAGGTGGCGTTTTTGCGGCAGTGCAGCTACCCTTGGAAGTACATCCCGCCGTTTGAAATGAACAACCGCCTATTTAATGAGTGCCCTCTGGTGGCGTTTTTGCGGCCACACTGCTACCATTGGAAATAAATCGAGCCTTTGGAGATGAACAGCGCCCAATTCAATGAGTGCCCTCCGGTGCAGTTTTTGCGGCAATGCAGCTACCATTGGAAATACATCCAGCCGTTGGAAATGAACGCCTGCCCATTCAATGTGTTCCCTCCAGTGGTATTTTGGGGCAATGCAGCTACCATTGGAAATACATCCAGCCGTTGGAAATGAACGGCAGCCGATTGAATGATACCCCCCCGGTGGCGTTTTTGCGGCAATGCAGCTACCATTGGAAATACATCCAGCCATTCGAAATGAACAGCCGCCCATTTAATGAGTGCTCTCAGGTGGCGTTTTTGGGTCAATGCAGCTACCATTGGAAATACATCCAGCCATTCGAAATGAACGGCCACCGATTTAATGAATCCCCTCAGTTGGCGTTTTTGTGGCAATGCAGCTACCATTGGAAATACATTGAGCCGTTGGAAAGTAACGGCCACCGATTTAATGAGTGCCCTCCGTTGGCATTTTTGCCCCAATACAGCTACCATTGGAAATACATCCAGCCATCGGAAATGAACAGCCGCCGATTAAATGAGTGCCCTCCGGTGGCTTTGTTTGGGCAATGCAGCTACCATTAAAAATACATTGAGCCGATGGAAATGAACGGCCGCCATTTAATGAGCTCCCTCCGGTGGCCTGTTTGCGGCAATGCAGCTACCATTGGAATTACATCCAGCCATTCGAAATGAACGGCCACCGATTTAATGAGTCCAGTCAGTTGGCGTTTTTGTGGCAATGCAGCTACAATTGGAATTACATTGAGCCGTTGAAAATCAACGGTTTCGATTTAATGAGTGCCATCCGTTGGCATTTTTGCCCCAATATAGCTACCATTGGAAATACATCCAGCCGTCGGAAATGAACAGCCGCCGATTTAAAGAGTCTCCTCCAGTGGCATTTTTGCGGCAATGCAGCTATCATTGGAAATACATCAAGCCGTTCAAAATGAACGGCCGCCGATTTAATGAGTGCCCTTCGGTTGCGTTTTTGTGGCAATGCAGCTACCATTGGAAATACATTGAGCCGTTTGAAATTAACGGCAACCGATTTAATGAGTGCCCTCTGTTGGCATTTTTGCCCCAATACAGGTACCATTGGAAATATATCCAGCCGTCGGAAATGAACAGCTGCCGATTTAATGAGTGCACTTCGGCGGCGTGTTTGCGGAAATGCAGCTACCATTGGAAATACATCCAGCCGTTCAAAATGAACGGCCACCGATTTAATGAATGCCCTCCGGTGGCGTTTTTGCGGCAATGTAGCTACCTTTGGAAATTCATCCAGCCTTTGGAAATTAACGGCCGCCGATTTAATGACTGTCCTCCGGTGGAGTTTTTGCGGCAATGCAGCTATCATCGGAAATACATCCAGCCGTTGGAAATGAATGCCTGCCAATTTAATGAGTGCCCTCAGGTGGCGTTTTTGCGGCAATGCAGCGTCCATTGGAAGTACATCCCGCCGTTCGAAATGAACAACCGCCAATTTTTTGAGTGTCCTACGGTGGCGTTTTGCGGAAATGCAGTTACCATTGGAATTACATTGAGCCGTTGAAAATCAATGGTTCCGATTTAATGAGTGCCATCCGTTGGCATTTTTGCCCCAATACAGCTACCATTGGAAATACATCCAGCCGTTCGAAATGGATGGCTGCCGACTAAAAGAGTGCCTTCCGGTGGTGTTGTTGGGGCAATGCAGCTACAATTGAAAATACATCTAGCCATTCGAAATGAACGGCCGCTGATTTAATGAGTGACCTTTTGGTGGAGTTTTTGCGGCAATGTAGCTACCTTTGGAAATTCATCCAGCCTTTGAAAATTAACAGCCGCCGATTTAATGACTGTCCTCCGGTGGAGTTTTTGCGGCAATGCAGCTATCATCGTAAATACATCCAGCCGTTGGAAATGAATGCCTGCGAATTTAATGAGTGCCCTCAGGTGGCATTTTTGCGGCAATGCAGCGTCCATTGGAAGTACATCCCGCCGTTCGAAATGAACAACCGCCAATTTTTTGAGTGTCCTACGGTGGCGTTTTGCGGCAATGCAGCTACCATTGGAAATACATCCAGCCTTCGGAAATGAACGCCCGCCCATTTAATGTGTGCCCTCCGGAGGTGTTTTTGCGGCAATGCAGCTACCATTGGTAATATATCAAGCCGTTCGAAATGAACGGCCGCCGATTTAATGAGTACCCTTCGGTGGCGTTTTTGCGGAAATGCAGCAACCATTTGAAATACATCCAGCCGTTGGAATTAATCGGCCGCCATTTTAATGAGTGCCCTCCGGTGGCGTTTTTGCGGCAATGCAGCAACCATTGCAAATACATCCAGCCATTCGAAATGAACGGCCACCGATTTAATGAGTCCCCTCAGTTGGCGATTTTGTGGCAATGCAGCTACATTTGGAATTACATTGAGCCGTTGAAAATCAACGGTTCCGATTTAATGAGTGCCATCCGTTGGCATTTTTGCCCCAATACAGCTACCATTGGAAATACATCCAACCGTCGGAAATGAACAGCCGCCGATTTAAAGAGTCCCCTCAGTTGGCATTTTTGTGGCAATGCAGCTACCATTGGAAATACATCCAGCCGTTCGAAATGAATGGCTGCCGACTAAAAGAGTGCCTTTCGGTGGCGTTTTTGCGGCAATGCAGCTACCATTGGAAATACATCCAGCCTTTCGAAATGAACGCCTACCCATTTAATGTGTTCCCTCCAGTGGTATTTTGGGGCAATGCAGCTACCATTGGAAATACATCCATCCATTGGAAATGAACGGCTGCTTATTTAATGAGTGCCCTCCGGTGATGTTTTTGGGGCAATGCAGCTACCATTGGAAATACATCCAGCCATTCGAAATGAATGGCCGCCCATATAATGAGTGCCCTCTGTGGTGTTGTTGGGGCAATGCAGCTACCATTGGAAATACATCCAATCTTTCGAAATGAACGCCCGCCCATTTAATGTGTGCCCTCTGATGGCGTTTTTGCGGAAATGCAGCAACCATTGGAAAAACATCCAGCCGTTGGAATTGAACGACCGCCAATTTAATGAGTGCCCTCCGGTGGCATTTTTGTGGCAATGCAGCTACCATTGCAAATACATCCAGCCGTTTCGAAATGAATGGCAGCTGACTTAAAGAGTTCCCTCTGTTGGCGTTGATGGGGCAATGCAGCTACCATTGGAAATATATTGAACCGTTGGAAATGAACGGCTGCCGATTTAATGAGCTCCCTCCGGTGGCGTTTTTGCGGCAATGCAGCTACCATTGGAAATACATCCAGCCGTTGGAAATGAACGCCCGCCAATTTAATGAGTGCCCTCAGGTGGCGTTTTTGCGGCAGTGCAGCTACCCTTGGAAGTACATCCCGCCGTTTGAAATGAACAACCGCCTATTTAATGAGTGCCCTCTGGTGGCGTTTTTGCGGCCACACTGCTACCATTGGAAATAAATCGAGCCTTTGGAGATGAACAGCGCCCAATTCAATGAGTGCCCTCCGGTGCAGTTTTTGCGGCAATGCAGCTACCATTGGAAATACATCCAGCCGTTGGAAATGAACGCCTGCCCATTCAATGTGTTCCCTCCAGTGGTATTTTGGGGCAATGCAGCTACCATTGGAAATACATCCAGCCGTTGGAAATGAACGGCAGCCGATTGAATGATACCCCCCCGGTGGCGTTTTTGCGGCAATGCAGCTACCATTGGAAATACATCCAGCCATTCGAAATGAACAGCCGCCCATTTAATGAGTGCTCTCAGGTGGCGTTTTTGGGTCAATGCAGCTACCATTGGAAATACATCCAGCCATTCGAAATGAACGGCCACCGATTTAATGAATCCCCTCAGTTGGCGTTTTTGTGGCAATGCAGCTACCATTGGAAATACATTGAGCCGTTGGAAAGTAACGGCCACCGATTTAATGAGTGCCCTCCGTTGGCATTTTTGCCCCAATACAGCTACCATTGGAAATACATCCAGCCATCGGAAATGAACAGCCGCCGATTAAATGAGTGCCCTCCGGTGGCTTTGTTTGGGCAATGCAGCTACCATTAAAAATACATTGAGCCGATGGAAATGAACGGCCGCCATTTAATGAGCTCCCTCCGGTGGCCTGTTTGCGGCAATGCAGCTACCATTGGAATTACATCCAGCCATTCGAAATGAACAGCCACCGATTTAATGAGTCCAGTCAGTTGGCGTTTTTGTGGCAATGCAGCTACAATTGGAATTACATTGAGCCGTTGAAAATCAACGGTTTCGATTTAATGAGTGCCATCCGTTGGCATTTTTGCCCCAATATAGCTACCATTGGAAATACATCCAGCCGTCGGAAATGAACAGCCGCCGATTTAAAGAGTCTCCTCCAGTGGCATTTTTGCGGCAATGCAGCTATCATTGGAAATACATCAAGCCGTTCAAAATGAACGGCCGCCGATTTAATGAGTGCCCTTCGGTTGCGTTTTTGTGGCAATGCAGCTACCATTGGAAATACATTGAGCCGTTTGAAATTAACGGCAACCGATTTAATGAGTGCCCTCTGTTGGCATTTTTGCCCCAATACAGGTACCATTGGAAATATATCCAGCCGTCGGAAATGAACAGCTGCCGATTTAATGAGTGCACTTCGGCGGCGTGTTTGCGGAAATGCAGCTACCATTGGAAATACATCCAGCCGTTCAAAATGAACGGCCACCGATTTAATGAATGCCCTCCGGTGGCGTTTTTGCGGCAATGTAGCTACCTTTGGAAATTCATCCAGCCTTTGGAAATTAACGGCCGCCGATTTAATGACTGTCCTCCGGTGGAGTTTTTGCGGCAATGCAGCTATCATCGGAAATACATCCAGCCGTTGGAAATGAATGCCTGCCAATTTAATGAGTGCCCTCAGGTGGCGTTTTTGCGGCAATGCAGCGTCCATTGGAAGTACATCCCGCCGTTCGAAATGAACAACCGCCAATTTTTTGAGTGTCCTACGGTGGCGTTTTGCGGGAATGCAGTTACCATTGGAATTACATTGAGCCGTTGAAAATCAATGGTTCCGATTTAATGAGTGCCATCCGTTGGCATTTTTGCCCCAATACAGCTACCATTGGAAATACATCCAGCCGTTCGAAATGGATGGCTGCCGACTAAAAGAGTGCCTTCCGGTGGTGTTGTTGGGGCAATGCAGCTACAATTGAAAATACATCTAGTCATTCGAAATGAACGGCCGCTGATTTAATGAGTGACCTTTTGGTGGAGTTTTTGCGGCAATGTAGCTACCTTTGGAAATTCATCCAGTCTTTGAAAATTAACAGCCGCCGATTTAATGACTGTCCTCCGGTGGAGTTTTTGCGGCAATGCAGCTATCATCGTAAATACATCCAGCCGTTGGAAATGAATGCCTGCGAATTTAATGAGTGCCCTCAGGTGGCATTTTTGCGGCAATGCAGCGTCCATTGGAAGTACATCCCGCCGTTCGAAATGAACAACCGCCAATTTTTTGAGTGTCCTACGGTGGCGTTTTGCGGCAATGCAGCTACCATTGGAAATACATCCAGCCTTCGGAAATGAACGCCCGCCCATTTAATGTGTGCCCTCCGGAGGTGTTTTTGCGGCAATGCAGCTACCATTGGTAATATATCAAGCCGTTCGAAATGAACGGCCGCCGATTTAATGAGTACCCTTCGGTGGCGTTTTTGCGGAAATGCAGCAACCATTTGAAATACATCCAGCCGTTGGAATTAATCGGCCGCCATTTTAATGAGTGCCCTCCGGTGGCGTTTTTGCGGCAATGCAGCAACCATTGCAAATACATCCAGCCATTCGAAATGAACGGCCACCGATTTAATGAGTCCCCTCAGTTGGCGTTTTTGTGGCAATGCAGCTACATTTGGAATTACATTGAGCCGTTGAAAATCAACGGTTCCGATTTAATGAGTGCCATCCGTTGGCATTTTTGCCCCAATACAGCTACCATTGGAAATACATCCAACCGTCGGAAATGAACAGCCGCCGATTTAAAGAGTCCCCTCAGTTGGCATTTTTGTGGCAATGCAGCTACCATTGGAAATACATCCAGCCGTTCGAAATGAATGGCTGCCGACTAAAAGAGTGCCTTTCGGTGGCGTTTTTGCGGCAATGCAGCTACCATTGGAAATACATCCAGCCTTTCGAAATGAACGCCTACCCATTTAATGTGTTCCCTCCAGTGGTATTTTGGGGCAATGCAGCTACCATTGGAAATACATCCATCCATTGGAAATGAACGGCTGCTTATTTAATGAGTGCCCTCCGGTGACGTTTTTGGGGCAATGCAGCTACCATTGGAAATACATCCAGCCATTCGAAATGAATGGCCGCCCATATAATGAGTGCCCTCTGTGGTGTTGTTGGGGCAATGCAGCTACCATTGGAAATACATCCAATCTTTCGAAATGAACGCCCGCCCATTTAATGTGTGCCCTCTGATGGCGTTTTTGCGGAAATGCAGCAACCATTGGAAAAACATCCAGCCGTTGGAATTGAACGACCGCCAATTTAATGAGTGCCCTCCGGTGGCATTTTTGTGGCAATGCAGCTACCATTGCAAATACATCCAGCCGTTTCGAAATGAATGGCAGCTGACTTAAAGAGTTCCCTCTGTTGGCGTTGATGGGGCAATGCAGCTACCATTGGAAATATATTGAACCGTTGGAAATGAACGGCTGCCGATTTAATGAGCTCCCTCCGGTGGCGTTTTTGCGGCAATGCAGCTACCATTGGAAATACATCCAGCCGTTGGAAATGAACGCCCGCCAATTTAATGAGTGCCCTCAGGTGGCGTTTTTGCGGCAGTGCAGCTACCCTTGGAAGTACATCCCGCCGTTTGAAATGAACAACCGCCTATTTAATGAGTGCCCTCTGGTGGCGTTTTTGCGGCCACACTGCTACCATTGGAAATAAATCGATCCTTTGGAGATGAACAGCGCCCAATTCAATGAGTGCCCTCCGGTGGAGTTTTTGCGGCAATGCAGCTACCATTGGAAATACATCCAGCCGTTGGAAATGAACGCCTGCCCATTCAATGTGTTCCCTCCAGTGGTATTTTGGGGCAATGCAGCTACCATTGGAAATACAGTCAGCCGTTGGAAATAAACGGCTGCTTATTTAATTAGTTCAAAATGAACGGCCGCCGATTTAATGAGTGCCCTTCGGTTGCGTTTTTGTGGCAATGCAGCTACCATTGGAAATACATTGAGCCGTTGGAAATTAACGGCAACCGATTTAATGAGTGCCCTCTGTTGGCATTTTTGCCCCAATACAGGTACCATTGGAATTACATCCAGCCGTCGGAAATGAACAGCTGCCGATTTAATGAGTGCACTTTGGTGGCGTGTTTGCGGAAATGCAGCTACCATTGGAAATACATCCAGCCGTTCAAAATGAACGGCCGCCGATTTAATGAATGCCTTCCGGTGGCGTTTTTGCGGCAATGTAGCTACCTTTGGAAATTCATCCAGCCTTTGGAAATTAACGGCCGCCAAATTAATGACTGTCCTCCGGTGGAGTTTTTGCGGCAATGCAGCTATCATCGGAAATACTTCCAGCCGTTGGAAATGAATGCCTGCCAATTTAATGAGTGCCCTCAGGTGGCGTTTTTGCGGCAATGCAGCGTCCATTGGAAGTACATCCCGCCGTTCGAAATGAACAACCGCCAATTTTTTGAGTGTCCTACGGTGGCGTTTTGCGGCAATGCAGTTACCATTGGAATTACATTGAGCCGTTGAAAATCAACGGTTCCGATTTAATGAGTGCCATCCGTTGGCATTTTTGCCCCAATACAGCTACCATTGGAAATACATCCAGCCGTTCGAAATGGATGGCTGCCGACTAAAAGAGTGGCTTCCGGTGGTGTTGTTGGGGCAATGCAGCTACCATTGAAAATACATCTAGCCATTCGAAATGAACGGCCGCTGATTTAATTAGTGACTTTTTGGTGGCGTTTTTGCGGCAATGTAGCTACCTTTGGAAATTCATCCAGCCTTTGAAAATTAACGGCCGCCGATTTAATGACTGTCCTCCGGTGGAGTTTTTGCGGCAATGCAGCTATCATCGTAAATACATCCAGCCGTTGGAAATGAATGCCTGCGAATTTAATGAGTGCCCTCAGGTGGCGTTTTTGCGGCAATGCAGCGTCCATTGGAAGTACATCCCGCCGTTCGAAATGAACAACCGCCAATTTTTTGAGTGTCCTACGGTGGCGTTTTGCGGCAATGCAGCTACCATTGGTAATATATCAAACCGTTCGAAATGAACGGCCGCCGATTTAATGAGTACCCTTCGGTGGCGTTTTTGCGGAAATGCAGCAACCATTTGAAATAATCCCGCCGTTGGAATTAAACGGCCGCCATTTTTATGAGTGCCCTCCGGTGGCGTTTTTGCGGCAATGCAGCAACCATTGCAAATACATCCAGCCATTCGAATTGAACGGCCACCGATTTAATGAGTCCCCTCAGTTGGCGTTTTTGTGGCAATGCAGCTACAATTGGAATTACATTGAGCCGTTGAAAATCAACGGTTCCGATTTATTGAGTGCCATCCGTTGGCATTTTTGCCCCAATACAGCTACCATTGGAAATACATCCAGCCATCGGAAATGAACAGCCGCCGATTAAATGAGTGCCCTCCGGTGGCTTTGTTTGGGCAATGCAGCTACCATTAAAAATACATTGAGCCGATGGTAATGAACGGCCGCCATTTAATGAGCTCCCTCCGGTGGCCTGTTTGCGGCAATGCAGCTACCATTGGAATTACATCCAGCCATTCGAAATGAACGGCCACCGATTTAATGAGTCCAGTCAGTTGGCGTTTTTGTGGCAATGCAGCTAGAATTGGAATTACATTGAGCCGTTGAAAATCAACGGTTTCGATTTAATGAGTGCCATCCGTTGGCATTTTTGCCCCAATATAGCTACCATTGGAAATACATCCAGCCGTCGGAAATGAACAGCCGCCGATTTAAAGAGTCTCCTCCAGTGGCATTTTTGCGGCAATGCAGCTATCATTGGAAATACATCAAGCCGTTCAAAATGAACGGCCGCCGATTTAATGAGTGCCCTTCGGTTGCGTTTTTGTGGCAATGCAGCTACCATTGGAAATACATTGAGCCGTTTGAAATTAACGGCAACCGATTTAATGAGTGCCCTCTGTTGGCATTTTTGCCCCAATACAGGTACCATTGGAAATATATCCAGCCGTCGGAAATGAACAGCTGCCGATTTAATGAGTGCACTTCGGCGGCGTGTTTGCGGAAATGCAGCTACCATTGGAAATACATCCAGCCGTTCAAAATGAACGGCCACCGATTTAATGAATGCCCTCCGGTGGCGTTTTTGCGGCAATGTAGCTACCTTTGGAAATTCATCCAGCCTTTGGAAATTAACGGCCGCCGATTTAATGACTGTCCTCCGGTGGAGTTTTTGCGGCAATGCAGCTATCATCGGAAATACATCCAGCCGTTGGAAATGAATGCCTGCCAATTTAATGAGTGCCCTCAGGTGGCGTTTTTGCGGCAATGCAGCGTCCATTGGAAGTACATCCCGCCGTTCGAAATGAACAACCGCCAATTTTTTGAGTGTCCTACGGTGGCGTTTTGCGGAAATGCAGTTACCATTGGAATTACATTGAGCCGTTGAAAATCAATGGTTCCGATTTAATGAGTGCCATCCGTTGGCATTTTTGCCCCAATACAGCTACCATTGGAAATACATCCAGCCGTTCGAAATGGATGGCTGCCGACTAAAAGAGTGCCTTCCGGTGGTGTTGTTGGGGCAATGCAGCTACCATTGAAAATACATCTAGCCATTCGAAATGAACGGCCGCTGATTTAATGAGTGACCTTTTGGTGGAGTTTTTGCGGCAATGTAGCTACCTTTGGAAATTCATCCAGCCTTTGAAAATTAACAGCCGCCGATTTAATGACTGTCCTCCGGTGGAGTTTTTGCGGCAATGCAGCTATCATCGTAAATACATCCAGCCGTTGGAAATGAATGCCTGCGAATTTAATGAGTGCCCTCAGGTGGCATTTTTGCGGCAATGCAGCGTCCATTGGAAGTACATCCCGCCGTTCGAAATGAACAACCGCCAATTTTTTGAGTGTCCTACGGTGGCGTTTTGCGGCAATGCAGCTACCATTGGAAATACATCCAGCCTTCGGAAATGAACGCCCGCCCATTTAATGTGTGCCCTCCGGAGGTGTTTTTGCGGCAATGCAGCTACCATTGGTAATATATCAAGCCGTTCGAAATGAACGGCCGCCGATTTAATGAGTACCCTTCGGTGGCGTTTTTGCGGAAATGCAGCAACCATTTGAAATACATCCAGCCGTTGGAATTAATCGGCCGCCATTTTAATGAGTGCCCTCCGGTGGCGTTTTTGCGGCAATGCAGCAACCATTGCAAATACATCCAGCCATTCGAAATGAACGGCCACCGATTTAATGAGTCCCCTCAGTTGGCGTTTTTGTGGCAATGCAGCTACATTTGGAATTACATTGAGCCGTTGAAAATCAACGGTTCCGATTTAATGAGTGCCATCCGTTGGCATTTTTGCCCCAATACAGCTACTATTGGAAATACATCCAACCGTCGGAAATGAACAGCCGCCGATTTAAAGAGTCCCCTCAGTTGGCATTTTTGTGGCAATGCAGCTACCATTGGAAATACATCCAGCCGTTCGAAATGAATGGCTGCCGACTAAAAGAGTGCCTTTCGGTGGCGTTTTTGCGGCAATGCAGCTACCATTGGAAATACATCCAGCCTTTCGAAATGAACGCCTACCCATTTAATGTGTTCCCTCCAGTGGTATT
The DNA here is from genome assembly GCF_059441175.1 of Urocampus carinirostris. NCBI lineage: Eukaryota > Metazoa > Chordata > Actinopteri > Syngnathiformes > Syngnathidae > Urocampus > Urocampus carinirostris. The sequence continues at coordinate 100,061 of NW_028283145.1, forward strand.
TTGGGGCAATGCAGCTACCATTGGAAATACATCCATCCATTGGAAATGAACGGCTGCTTATTTAATGAGTGCCCTCCGGTGACGTTTTTGGGGCAATGCAGCTACCATTGGAAATACATCCAGCCATTCGAAATGAATGGCCGCCCATATAATGAGTGCCCTCTGTGGTGTTGTTGGGGCAATGCAGCTACCATTGGAAATACATCCAATCTTTCGAAATGAACGCCCGCCCATTTAATGTGTGCCCTCTGATGCCGTTTTTGCGGAAATGCAGCAACCATTGGAAAAACATCCAGCCGTTGGAATTGAACGACCGCCAATTTAATGAGTGCCCTCCGGTGGCATTTTTGTGGCAATGCAGCTACCATTGCAAATACATCCAGCCGTTTCGAAATGAATGGCAGCTGACTTAAAGAGTTCCCTCTGTTGGCGTTGATGGGGCAATGCAGCTACCATTGGAAATATATTGAACCGTTGGAAATGAACGGCTGCCGATTTAATGAGCTCCCTCCGGTGGCGTTTTTGCGGCAATGCAGCTACCATTGGAAATACATCCAGCCGTTGGAAATGAACGCCCGCCAATTTAATGAGTGCCCTCAGGTGGCGTTTTTGCGGCAGTGCAGCTACCCTTGGAAGTACATCCCGCCGTTTGAAATGAACAACCGCCTATTTAATGAGTGCCCTCTGGTGGCGTTTTTGCGGCCACACTGCTACCATTGGAAATAAATCGATCCTTTGGAGATGAACAGCGCCCAATTCAATGAGTGCCCTCCGGTGGAGTTTTTGCGGCAATGCAGCTACCATTGGAAATACATCCAGCCGTTGGAAATGAACGCCTGCCCATTCAATGTGTTCCCTCCAGTGGTATTTTGGGGCAATGCAGCTACCATTGGAAATACAGTCAGCCGTTGGAAATAAACGGCTGCTTATTTAATTAGTTCAAAATGAACGGCCGCCGATTTAATGAGTGCCCTTCGGTTGCGTTTTTGTGGCAATGCAGCTACCATTGGAAATACATTGAGCCGTTGGAAATTAACGGCAACCGATTTAATGAGTGCCCTCTGTTGGCATTTTTGCCCCAATACAGGTACCATTGGAATTACATCCAGCCGTCGGAAATGAACAGCTGCCGATTTAATGAGTGCACTTTGGTGGCGTGTTTGCGGAAATGCAGCTACCATTGGAAATACATCCAGCCGTTCAAAATGAACGGCCGCCGATTTAATGAATGCCCTCCGGTGGCGTTTTTGCGGCAATGTAGCTACCTTTGGAAATTCATCCAGCCTTTGGAAATTAACGGCCGCCAAATTAATGACTGTCCTCCGGTGGAGTTTTTGCGGCAATGCAGCTATCATCGGAAATACTTCCAGCCGTTGGAAATGAATGCCTGCCAATTTAATGAGTGCCCTCAGGTGGCGTTTTAGCGGCAATGCAGCGTCCATTGGAAGTACATCCCGCCGTTCGAAATGAACAACCGCCAATTTTTTGAGTGTCCTACGGTGGCGTTTTGCGGCAATGCAGTTACCATTGGAATTACATTGAGCCGTTGAAAATCAACGGTTCCGATTTAATGAGTGCCATCCGTTGGCATTTTTGCCCCAATACAGCTACCATTGGAAATACATCCAGCCGTTCGAAATGGATGGCTGCCGACTAAAAGAGTGGCTTCCGGTGGTGTTGTTGGGGCAATGCAGCTACCATTGAAAATACATCTAGCCATTCGAAATGAACGGCCGCTGATTTAATTAGTGACCTTTTAGTGGCGTTTTTGCGGCAATGTAGCTACCTTTGGAAATTCATCCAGCCTTTGAAAATTAACGGCCGCCGATTTAATGACTGTCCTCCGGTGGAGTTTTTGCGGCAATGCAGCTATCATCGTAAATACATCCAGCCGTTGGAAATGAATGCCTGCGAATTTAATGAGTGCCCTCAGGTGGCGTTTTTGCGGCAATGCAGCGTCCATTGGAAGTACATCCCGCCGTTCGAAATGAACAACCGCCAATTTTTTGAGTGTCCTACGGTGGCGTTTTGCGGCAATGCAGCTACCATTGGTAATATATCAAACCGTTCGAAATGAACGGCCGCCGATTTAATGAGTACCCTTCGGTGGCGTTTTTGCGGAAATGCAGCAACCATTTGAAATAATCCCGCCGTTGGAATTAAACGGCCGCCATTTTTATGAGTGCCCTCCGGTGGCGTTTTTGCGGCAATGCAGCAACCATTGCAAATACATCCAGCCATTCGAATTGAACGGCCACCGATTTAATGAGTCCCCTCAGTTGGCGTTTTTGTGGCAATGCAGCTACAATTGGAATTACATTGAGCCGTTGAAAATCAACGGTTCCGATTTATTGAGTGCCATCCGTTGGCATTTTTGCCCCAATACAGCTACCATTGGAAATACATCCAACCGTCGGAAATGAACAGCCGCCGATTTAAAGAGTCTCCTCCGGTGGCGTTTTTGTGGCAATGTAGCTACCATTGGATAACGTGGTCGGCGGCGCCCTCTGTTGGCTGCGGCTGCATCGGCTCGCTACAACGGGTCAGGTGCAATCGACATTTCGTTCTGTGTACATTGTTACACAGAATGACAATACAAGGAAATTATTATTATTATTATTATTATTATATACATCCAGCCGTTGGAAATGAATGCTCGCCAATTTAATGAGTGCCCTCAGGTGGCGTTTTTGCAGCAATGCAGCTACCATCGGAAATACATCCAGCTATTCAAAATGAACGGCCACCAGTTTAATGAGTCCCCTCAGTTGGCGTTTTTGTGGCAATGCAGCTACCATTGGAAATACATTGAGCCGTTGGAAATTAACGGCCATCGATTTAATGAGTGCCCTCTGTTGGCATATTTGCCCCAATACAGGTACCATTGGAAATACATCCAGCCGTCGGAAATGAACAGCTGCCGATTTAATGAGTTCACTTCGGTGGCGTGTTTGAGGAAATGCAGCTACCATTGGAAAAACATCCAGCGGTTCAAGATGAACGGCCGACGATTTAATGAGTGCCCTCCGGTGGCGTTTTTGCGGCAATGTAGCTACCTATGGAAATTCATCCAGCCTTTGGAAATTAACGGCCGCCGATTTAATGACTGTCCTCCGGTGGAGTTTTTGCGGCAATGCAGCTATCATCGGAAATACATCCAGCCGTTGGATATGAATGCCTGCCAATTTAATGAGTGCCCTCAGGTGGTGTTTTTGCGGCAATGCAGCGTCCATTGGAAGTACATCCCGCCGTTCGAAATGAACAACCGCCAATTTTTTGAGTGTCCTACGGTGGCGTTTTGCGGCAATGCAGTTACCATTGGTAATACATTTAGCCGTTCAAAATGAACGGCCGCCAATTTAATGAGTACCCTCCGGTGGCGTTTCTGTGGAAATGCAGCAACCATTTGAAATACATCCAGCCGTTGGAATTGAACGGCCGCCAATTCAATGAGTGCCCTCCAGTGGCGTTTTTGCGGCAATGCAGCAACCATTGCAAATACATCCAGCCGTTCACAATGAATGGCAGCTGACTTAGAGTGCCCTCTGGAGGTGTTGTTTGGGCAATGCAGCTACCATTGAAAATACATAGAGCCGTTGGAAATGAACGGCCGTCGATTTAATGAGCTCCCTCCGGTGGCGTTTTCGCAGCAATGCAGCTACCATTGGATATATATCCAGCCATTCAAAATTAACGGCCACCGATTTAATGAGTCCCCTCAGTTGGCGTTTTCGTGGCAATGCAGCTACCATTGGAAATACATCCAGCCGTTCGAAATGGATGGCTGCCGACTAAAAGAGTGCCTTCCGGTGGTGTTGTTGGGGCAATGCAGCTACCATTGAAAATACATTGAGCCATTGGAAATGAACGGCCGCCGATTTAATGAGCTCCCTCCGGTGGCGTTTTTGCGGCAATGCAGCTACCATTGGAAATACATCTAGCCATTCGAAATTAACGGCCGCCAATTTAATGACTGTCCTCCGGTGGAGTTTTTGCGGCAATGCAGCTATCATCGGAAATACATCCAGCCGTTGGAAATGAATGCCTGCCAATTTAATGAGCGCCCTCAGGTGGCGTTTTTGCAGCAATGCAGCGTCCATTGGAAGTACATCCCGCCGTTCAAAATGAAACACCGCCAATTTTTTGAGTGTCCTACGGTGGCGTTTTTCGGCAATGCAGCTACCATTGGTAATATATCAAGCCGTTCGAAATGAACGGCCGCCAATTTAATGAGTACCCTCGGGTGGCGTTTTTGCGGAAATGCAGCAACCATTTGAAATACATCCAGCCGTTGGAATTAAACGGCCGCCAATTTAATGAGTGCCCTCCGGTGGCGTTTTTGCGGCAATGCAGCAACCATTGCAATTACATCGTGCCGTTCGAAATGAATGGCAGCTGACTTAAAGAGTGCCCTCTGGTGGCGTTGTTGGGGCAATGCAGCCACCATTAAAAATACATTGAGCCGTTGGAAATGAATGGCCACCGATTTAATGAGCTCCCTCCGGTGGCGTTTTTGCGGCAATGCAGCTAACATTAGAAATACATCTAGCCATTCGAAATGAACAGCCGCCGAATTAATGAGTGCCCTCCGGTGGCGTTTTTGCGGCAATGCAGCTACCATTGGAAAAACATCCAGCCTTTCGAAATGAACGCCTGCCCTTTTAATGTGTTCCCTCCAGTGGTATTTTGGGGCAATGCAGCTACCATTGAAAATACATCCAGCCGTTGGAAATGAACGGCTGCTTATTTAATAAGTGCCCTCCGGTTGCGTTTCTGCGGCAATGTGGCTACCATTGGGAATACATCCAGCCATTCGAAATGAATGGCCGCCTATATCATGATTGACCTCTGTGGCGTTGTTAGGGCAATGCAGCTACCATTGGAAATACATCCAGCCGTCGGAAATGAACAGCAGCCGAATTAATGAGTGCCCTCCGGTGGCATTGTTGGGGCGATGCAGCTACCATTAAAAATACATTGAGCCGTTGGAAATGAATGGCCGCCATTTAATGAGCTCCCTCCAGTGGCTTTTTTGCGGCAATGCAGCTACCATTGGAAATACATCCAGTCATTCAAAATGAACGGCCACCGATTTAATGGGTCCCCTTAGTTGGCGTTGTTGTGGCAATGCAGCTACCATTGGAAATACATTGAGCCGTTGGAAATGAACGGCTCCGATTTAATGAGTGCCATCCGTTGGCATTTTTGCCCAAATAGAACTACCATTGGAAATACATCCAGCCGTTGGAAATGAATGCCTGCCAATTTAATGAGTTCCCTCAGGTGGCATTTTTGCGGCAATGCAGTTACCATTGGAAGTACATCCCGCCGTTCGAAATGAACAACCACCAATTCAATGAGTGTCCTCCGATGGCGTTTTGCGGCAATGCAGCTACCATTGAAATAACATCCAGCCGTTCGAAATGAACGGCCGCCGATTTAATGAGGATCCTCCGGTGGCGTTTTTGCGGAAATGCAGCAACCATTTGAAATACATCCAGCCGTTGGAATTGAACGGCCGCCAATTTAATGAGTGCCCTCCGGTGGCGTTTTTGCGGCAATGCAGCAACCATTGCAAATACATCCAGCCGTTCGAAATGAATGGCAGCTGACTTAAAGAGTGCCCTCTGGTGGCGTTGTTTGGGCAATGCAGCTACCATTGAAAATACATAGAGCCGTTGGAAATGAACGGCCGCCGATTTAATGAACTCCCTCCCGTGGCGTTTTCGCAGCAATGCAGCTACCATTGGAAATACATCCAGCCATTCAAAATGAACGGCCACCGATTTAATGAGTCCCCTCAGTTGGCGTTTTTGTGGCAATGCAGCTACCATTGGAAATACATCCAGCCGTTCGAAATGAACGGCCGCTGATTTAATGAGTGACCTTTTCGTGGTGTTTTTGCGGCAATGCAGCTACCATTGGAAATACATCCAGCCATTCGAAATAAATGGCCGCCTATATAATGAGTGCCCTCTGTGGCATTGTTAGGGAAATGCAGCTACCATTGGAAATACATCCAATCTTTCGAAATGAACGCCTGCCCATTTAATGAGTTCCCTCAGGTGGCGTTTTTGCAGCAATGCAGTTACCATTGGAAGTACATCCCGCCGTTCGAAATGAACAACCGCCAATTCAATGAGTGTCCTCCGGTGGCGTTTTGCGGCAATGCAGCTACCATTGGAATAACAACCAGCCTTTGGAAATGAACAACCGCCCATTTAATGTTTGCCCTCCGTTGGCATTTTTGCCCCAAATCAGCTACCACTGGAAAACATCCAGCCGTCGGAAATGAACAGCCGCCGATTTAATGAGTGCCCTCCTGTGGCTTTGTTGGGGCAATGCAACTACCATTAAAAATACATTGAGCCGATGGAAATGAACGGCCGCCATTTAATGAGTGCCATCCGTTGGCATTTTTGCCCAAAAACAGCTACCATTGGAAATACATCCAGCCGTCGGAAATGAACAGCCGCCGATTTAAAGAGTGCCTTCCGGTGGCGTTTTTGCGGCATTGCAGCTACATATGGAAATACATCAAGCCGTTCAAAATGAACGGCCGCCGATTTAATGAGTGCCCCCCGGTGGCGTTCTTGCGGCAATGCAGCTACTATTGGAAATTCATCCAGCCGTTGGAAATGAATGGCCGCCGATTTAATGACTGCCCTCCGGTGGCGTTTTTGTGGCAATGCAGCTACCATTGGATATACATCCAGCCGTTGGAAATGAATGCCAGCCGATTTAATGAGTGCCCTCAGGTGGCGTTTTTGCGTCATTGCAGCTACCGTTTGAAATACATCCAGCAATTCAAAATGAACAGCCATCAGTTTAATGAGTCCCCTCAGTTGGAAAATAACGGCCGCCGATTTAATGACTGCCCCCCGGTGGAGTTTTTGCGTCAATGCAGCTATCATCGGAAATACATCCAGCCGTTCGAAATGAACGCCCGCCGATTAAATGAGTGCCCTCGGGTGGCGTTTATGCGGCAATGCAGCTACCAATGGAAATACATCCAGCCGTTGGAAATGAACGGCCGCCAATTTAATGAGAGCCCCCCGGTTGCCTTTTTCCTGCAATGCAGCTACCATTGAAAATACATTGAGACGTTGGAAATGAACGCCCGCCGATTTAGTGAGTTCCATCCGGTGGCGTTTTTGCGGCAATGCAGCTACCATTGGAAATACATGCAGCCGTTCGAAATGAACGCCCGCCGATTAAATGAGTGCCCTCGGGTGGCGTTTATGCGGCAATGCAGCTACCAATGGAAATACATCCAGCCGTTGGAAATGAACGGCCGCCAATTTAATGAGAGCCCCCCGGTTGCCTTTTTCCTGCAATGCAGCTACCATTGAAAATACATTGAGACGTTGGAAATGAACGCCCGCCGATTTAGTGAGTTCCATCCGGTGGCGTTTTTGCGGCAATGCAGCTACCATTGGAAATGCATCCAGCCATTCGAAATCAACGCCCACCGATTTAGTGAGTTCCCTCCGGTGGCGTTTTTGCGGCAATGCAGCTACCATTGGAAATACATCCAGCCATTCGAAATGAACGGCCGCCGATTTAATGAGTGCCCTCCGGTTTTGTTTTTGCGGCAATGCAGCTACCATTGGAAATACATCGAGGAGTTGGAAATGAATCGCTGCTGATTTAATGAGTGCCCTCCGGTGGCGTTTTTGGGGCAATGCAACTACCATTGGTAATACATCGAGCTGTTGGAAATGAACGTCTGCCGATTTAATGAGTGCCCTCCGGTGGCGTTTTTGGGGCAATGCAGCTACCATTGGTAATACATCCAGCCGTTCGAAATGAATGGCTGCTGACTAAAAGATTGCCTTCCGGTGGCGTTGTTGGGGCAATGCAGCCACCGTTAAAAATACATTGAGCCGTTGGAAATGAACGGCCGCCGATTTAATAAGCTCCCTGCGGTGGTGTTTTTGCGGATATGCAGCTACCATTGGAAATACATCTAGCCATTTGAAATGAACGGCCGCCGAATTAATGAGTGCCCTCCGGTGGCGTTTTTGTGGCAATGCAGCTACCATTGGAAATACATCCAACCTTTCGAAATGAACACCTGCCCATTCAATGTGTTCCCAATAGTGGTATTTTGCGGCAATGCAGCTACCATTGGAAATACATCCAGTCATCCGAAATGGACAGCCGCCGATTTAATGAGTGCTCTCCGGTGGCGTTTTTGCGGCAATGCAGGTACAATTGGATATACATCCAGCCATTCGAAATGAACGCCCGCCGATTTAGTGAGTGCCCTCCGGTGGCGTTTTTGGGGCAATGAAACTACCATTGGAAATTCGTCAAGCTGTTCGAAAAGAACAGCCGCCGATTTAATGAGTGCCCTCCGGTGGCGTTCTTGCGGCAATGCAGCTACCATTGGAAATACATCCAGCCGTTGGAAAAGAACGGCCGCCAATTTAATGAGTGCCCTCCGGTGGCGTTCTTGCGGCAATGCATCTACCACTGGAAATACATGCAGCCGTTCGAAATTAACGCCAACCGATTTAATGAGTGCACTTCGGTTGCGTTTTTGGGGCAATCTAGCTAGCTTTAAAAATACATTTAGCCTTTGGAAATGAACGGCCGCCAATTTACTGAGTGCCCTCCAGTGGTGTTCTTGCGGCAATGCAGCTTCCATTGGAAATACATCCAGCCGTTCGAAATTAACGCCCACCGATTTAATGAGTGCACTTCGGTTGCATTATTGCGGCAATGCAGCTACCAATGGAAATACATCGAGCCGTTGGAAATGAACGGCATTTGATTTAATGAGTGCCCTCCGATGGCGTTTTTGCAGCAATGCAGCTACCATTGGAAATACATCGAGCCGTTGTAAATGAACGGCAGCCGATTTAATGAGTGCCCTGGGTGGCGTATTTGCGGAAATGCAGCTAGCATCGGAAATACATCGAGCCGTTTTAAATGAACGGCAGCCGATTTAATGAGTGCCCTGGGTGGCGTATTTGCGGCAATGCAGCTACCATCGGAAATTATTATTATTATTATTATTAAATACAATGAGCCGTTGGAAATGAACGGCAGCCGATTTGATGAGTGCCCTCCGGTGGCATTCTTACGGCAATGCAGCTACCATTGGAAATACATCCAGCCGTTCGAAATGAACGCCTGCCAATTTAATGATGCACACCGGTGGCATTTTTGGGGGAATGCAACTACCTTTAAAAATACATTGAGCCGTTAGAAATGAACTGCCGCCAATTTAATGAGTGCCCTTCGGTGGCGTTTTTGCGGCAATGCAGCTACCATTGGACATACATCCAACCATTCGAAATGAACGGCCGCCGATTTAATGAGTGCCCTCCGGTGGCGTTTTTGCGGCAATGCAGCTACGATTGGAAATACATCGAGCCGTTGGAAATTAACAGCCGCCGATTTAATGAGTGCCCTCCGGTCGCTTTTTGCGGCAATGCAGCTACCATTGGAAATACATCGAGACGTTGGAAATGAATGGGAGCCGATTTAATGAGTGTCTCCGGTGGCGTTTTTGCAGCAATGCAGCTACCATTGGACATACATCCAACCATTCGAAATGAACGGCTGCCGATTTAATGAGTGCCCTCCGGTGGCGTTTTTGCGGCAATGCAGCTACGATTGGAAATACATCGAGCCGTTGGAAATTAACAGCCGCCGATTTAATGAGTGCCCTCCGGTCGCTTTTTGCGGCAATGCAGCTACCATTGGAAATACATCGAGACGTTGGAAATGAATGGCAGCCGATTTAATGAGTGTCTCCGGTGGCGTTTTTGCAGCAATGCAGCTACCATTGGAAATACAATAAGCCGTTGGAAATGAACGGCTGCCAATTTAATGAGTGCCCTTCGGTGGCGTTCTTGCGGCAATGCAGCTACCATTGGAAATACATCGAGCCGTTGGAAATGAAATGCCACCAATTTATTGAGTGCCCTCCCGTTGCTTTTCGCGGCAATGCAGCTACCATTGGAAATACATCCAGCCATTCGAAATAAACGTCCGCCGATTTAATGAGTGCCCTCTGGTGGCGTTTTTGCGGCAATGCAGCTACTATTGGAAATACATCGAGCCGTTGGAAATGAACGGCCGCCAATTTAATGAGTGTTCTCCGGTGGCGTTTTTGGGGCAATGCAGCTACCATTGGAAATACATCCAGCCGTTCGAAATGAACGCCCACCGATTTAATGAGTGCACTCCGGTTGCGTTTTTGGGGCAATGCAGCTACCTTCAAAAATACATTGAGCCGTTAGAAATGAACGGCCGCCAATTAAATGAGTGCCCTCCGGTGGCGTTTTGGCGGCAATGCAGCTACCATTGCAAATACATCGAGCCGATGGAAATGAACGGCCGCCGATTTAATGAGTGCCCTCCGGTGGCGTTTTTGGGGCAATGCGGCTACCATTGGAAATACATCCAGCCGTTGGAAATGAACGGCAGCCGATTTACTGAGTGTCTCCGGTGGCGTTTTTGCAGCAATGCAGCTACCATTGGAAATGTGTTGGGAAAGATGTCAGTGACTATGCTGGGTGAATAAACAGACTGGTTTGCACAATGTTCCTCCACCTAACTTGTTGTTCAGAATGCGGCAGGTAGACTTTTGACTAAGACCAAAAAGTTTGAGCATATTACTCCTGTATTGGCCAACTCTCACTGGCTCCCAGTCCACTTAAGATGTGACTTTAAGGTTCTCTTATTAACATATACATGTTTGCATGGGCTTGCACCCTCTTATCTCTCAGATTTGATTTCCCCCTATGTTCCTGCACGGAGTCTGCGCTCGGAAAATGCCGGTCTAATTGTGACTCCGAGAGCCAAGAAGTCTGCGGGCTCGAGATCGTTCTCCATCCGGGCCCCGGTGTTATGGAACGCCCTGCCTCTGGAGATAAGATCTGCAACCTCAACGGAAGTTTTTAAATCGAGGCTTAAGACACACTTCTATTCCAAAGCATTTGATTGATGCCCACCTCATATTCTGTATTGGCCTGTCTTTTTCCGACGCCTGCCTGGCTGATACGAAGGAGAAGGATGATTGAGGATGGGTCAGCGGACCGGCGTCTGACATGCAGCATGTCAACCCCTGCATTTACCAGCTGGCAGAGACGGGAGGCAGCGTCATGGCCGTCATAGACTTTCTGGACTGGTTTGCAGGCTGGGGGCGTTGTTGATTTCATGCACTTTCCGGACATTTTAAACATCTTACCTAATGTTTACTATTATGTGTACAGTAATACTAATTGTAATTCACCCTGGTCAATCCTGGAAGGGGGATTACCACATGTGAGGTCCTTTCTCAAGGTTTCTCTTTTCTCCTCACACTGAGGTTTTTGAGTTTTTCCTTGCCCGCATGCTGGTTTAAGATCAGGTAATTGTGTAATTTTGTAACTGTAATCCTGTGCAGTCCTTTGAGACATTTTTTTCATTAAGGGCTATTTAAATAAATTTGACTTGACTTGACTAGCACAAAGTGATGGGTGTCTTTAAAGGCATTGATACCTTACCCCGCCCTCCATGCATACAAATGTCCAGGAGTATTCTGCAGTCCCTCGAAAATAAAGAGGCCATCAACAATAACATGTGAGAATGTTATCAATTTGAGAAACTGCCAGTCGGATCATGCACAGCTGAGACAACCCTAAAAAGAAGCACTATTGAGAAAACAAAACATCAGTGCAACTTTTGAGGACATCACAGTTTGCTAAAAACATTGTGCAAGTTGTGCAGTTGCATTTAGAAAGTAGTGCGGTTTGATGTTGTTCAGTTCATAGCTCAAGCCTGTGTTATTACCCCAACAAGTAGCACTTACAATTGCATGTATTAAAGTCAGTGCCCTTGTAGGGTGAGTAAACAGACTGGTCGACACAATGACCCTCCAGCTAACTTTTTGTGTATAATGAATTGATGGGTGTCTTTAAAGTCATTGCAACCTTACCCCGCCCTCCATGTATACAAATGTCCTGGAGTAATCTGAAGTCCCTCAAAAATAAAGAGGCCATCAACAATAACATGTGAGATTATTATCAATCTGAGAAACGTGCCCCGCCCTCCATGCATACAAATGTCCAGGAGTATTATGCAGCCCCTCAAACATTGAGTGGCCATCCACACGATTCTTTCTGATTGTTGTCAATCAGAGAAACCCACCCATTGGATCATTTGCAGCTGAGACAAACCCAAAACAAGGCACTGGTGCGTCAACATGACATAAACAATAGCAATAACTGCAGAGGCCATCAACACAAGGTGTGAGATTGTCTTTAATCGGAAACAGCCACCCGTTGGATCATTCAAAGCTGAGACAACCCCAAAATGAAGCACTTATGAGAATAAAAAACATCAGTGCAACTTTTCAGGACATCACAGTTTGCTAAAAACATTATCCAAGTTATGCAGTTGCATTTAGAGAGTAGTGCCGTTTGATGTTGTTGGGCTCGATAACCTTCCATGCCTGTGCTATGACCCCAACAGGTAGCACTTACAATTGCACGGATTAAAGTCAGTGCCCTTGTAGGGTGAGTAAACAGACTGGTCGACACAATGACCTTCCAGCTAACTTAGTGTGTAGCATGAATTGATGAGTGTCTTTAAAGTCATTGCAACCTTACTCGCCCTCCATGCAATCAAATATCCAGGAGTATTATGCAGCCCCTCGACCATTGAGTGGCCATCAACACGAAGCTTTGAGATTGTTATTAATTGAAAAAAAAACAACCCATTGGACCATGCACAGCTGAGACAGCCCCAAAAAGAAGCACTTATGAGACTACAAAACATCAGTGCATATTTTGAGGACATCACAGTTTGCTTAAAACATCCAAAATATGCAACTGCATCTAGCGAGTAGTTCTTCCTTAAAAGACAGTAAAGCAGAGTTTTCATGAATGGGGGAAGGAAGTCGTGTGTAAAAGTGACTTAAACCAAAGCACTTACCACAGCAATAGTTTAAGTCAGTGCTTCCAGTCGGGTTGTGGTAATCAAAAATGAGATCAGCTCTTACACATAGGAAATCCCTGCAGTGTGTGGAAAGCTTGTGAGATGAACACCTTCACTTGTGGTCAATTGAAACCTGTCACAGAAGAAGACATTTTCATTTCCGACCAGTCCTTGTACAAAGACAACATAACTACCCCAACAAGAAGAACTTATTATTCTCAAAATACAAACGAGTGCTTTTGTCAGAGCAATTTTGGTTACAAATAAACCAATGGTATTGAAAAAAAACAAAACCGAAAGGACACATTTAAGGCATTTCCATGCTAAATGACCTCTACAAGTGCTGTTTGATGCTGTTCAGCTCATAGCTCATGTCTGTGCTATTGCCCCAACAAGTAGCACTTAGTATTGCATAATTTCAATTCAGTGCTCATGTTGGGTGAAAAAAAAGACTGGTTTGCACAATGTTCCTCCAGCTTACTCGTTGTTTAGCATGAAGTGATGGGTGTCTTTAAAGGCATTGATACCTTACCCCCCCCCCTTCCATGCACAAAAATGTCCAAGAGTATTCTGCAGTCCCTCGAAAATGTGAAACTGTTATCAATTTGAGAAACCCGCCAGTCGGATCATGCACAGCTGAGATAACCCTAAAAAAGAAGCACTATTGAGAAAACAAAACATCAGTGCAACTTTTGATGACATCACAGTTTGCTAAAAACATTATCCAAGTCATGCAGTTGCATTTAGAAAGTATTGCCTTTTGATGTTGTTCAGTTCATAGCTCAAGCCTGTGTTATTACCCCAACAAGTAGCACTTACAATTGATGTATTAAAATCAGTGCCCTTGTAGGGTGAGTAAATAGACTGGTCGACACAATGACCCTCCAGCTAACTTGTTTTGTAGCATAAATTGATGGGTGTCTTTGAAGTCATTGCAATGTGATTGTTGTCAATCAGAGAAACCCACCCATTGGATCATTTGCAGCTGAGAAAAAACAAAAAGGAAGCACTTATGAGAATACAAAACATCAATGCAGTTTTTGAGAACATCAGAGTTTGCTAAAAACAAGTTATTCAGCTCCATCTAGCGAGTAATTCTTCCTTAAAAGACAGGTTACCCGAGTTCTCATGAATGGCGGAAGGAACTCGTGCGTAGATATGACCTAAACCAAAGCAATTACCACAGCAATAGTTTAAGTCAGTGTTTCCAGTCGGGTTGTGGTAATCAAAAATGAGATCAGCTCTTACACATAGGAAATCCCTGCAGTGTGTGGAAAGCTTGTGAGATGAACACCTTCACTCGTGGTCAATTGAAACCTGTCACAGAAGAAGACATTTTCATTTCTGACCAGTCCTTGTACAAAGACAACAAAACTACCCCTAGAAGAAGCACTTATTATTCTCAAAATACAAACAAGTGCTTTTGTCAGAGCAATTTTGGTGACAAATGAACCAATGGAATTGAAATAAAACAAAACAAAAAGGACACATTTAAAGCATTTCCATGCTAAATAACCTCTACAACTGCTGTTTGATGCCCAAAAGAAAGCACTTATGAGAATACAAAACATCAGTGCAACTTTTGAGAACATCAGAATTTGCTAAAAACAAGATATGCAGCTCCATCTAGCGAGTAATTTGTCGTTAAAAGAAAGCTTAGCCGAGATTTAATGATTTAGACAAGGCACTGTTGCCCTCCATGCATTCAAATATCCAGGAGTATTATGCAGCCCCTCGACCGTTGAGTGGCCATCAACACGAAGCTTTAAAATTGTTATTAATTGAAAAAAAAACCACCCGTTGGATCATGCACAGCTGAGACAACTGCACTTATGTTACTACAAACATCAGTGCAACTTTTGAGGACATCAGTTTGCTAAAAACAAGTTATGCAGCACCATCTAGCGAGTAATTCTTCCTTAAAATACAGCTTAGCCGATATTTCATGACTTAGGCAAGGTACTGGTGCGTCAACATGACACAAACAATAGAAATAACTGCAGAGGCCATCAACACAAGGTTTGAGAATGTCTTTAATCGGAAAAACCCACCCGTTGGATCATGCAAAGCTGAGACAACCCCAAAATGAAGCATTTATGAGACTTTTGAGGACATCACAGTTTGCTAAAAACATTATCCAAGTGATGCAGTTATATTTAGACAGTAGTGCCGTTTGATGTTGTTCGGCTCGATAACCTTCCATGCCTGTGCTATTACCCCAACAAGTAGCACTTACTTGTTACTTGCATGGATTAAAGTCAGTGCCCTTGAAGGGTGAGTAAACAGACTGGTCGACACAATGACCCTCCAGCTAACTTGTTGTGTAGCAACTGATGGTTGTCTTTAAAGTCATTGCAACCTTACCCCGCCCTTCATGTATACAAATGTCCAGGAGTAATCTGAAGTCCCTCAAAAATAAAAAGGCATCAAAAATAACATGTGAGATTATTATCAATCTGGGAAACGTGCCCCGCCCTCCATGCATACAAATATCCAGGAGTATTATGCAGCACCTCAAACATTGAGTGGCCATCCACACGATTCTTTCTGATCGTTGTCAATCAGAGAAACCCACCCATTGGATCATTTGCAGCTGAGAGAAACCCAAAAGGAAGCACTTATGAGATTACAAAACATCAGTGAAACTTTTGAGAACATCAAAGTTTGCTAAAAAAAAGTTATGCAGCTCCATATAGCGAGTAATTCTTCATTAAAAGAAAGCTTAGCCGAGATTTCATCACTTAGGCAAGGCACTGGTGCGTCAACATGACATAAACAATAGCAATAACTGCAGAAGCCATCAACAAAGGGTTTAAGATTGTCTTTAATCGAAAAAACCCACCCGTAGGATCATGCAAAGCTGAGACAACCCCAAAATGAAGCACTTATGAGAATAAAAAACATCAGTGCAACTTTTGAGGACATCACAGTTTGCTAAAAACATTATCCAAGTTATGCAGTTGCATTAAGAGAGTAGTGCTGTTTGATGTTGTTCAGCTTGATAACCTTCCATGCCTGTGCTATTACCCCAACAAGTAGCACTTACAATTGCATGGATTAAAGTCAATGCCCTTGTAGGGTGAGTAAACAGACTGGTCGACACAATGACCCTCCAGCTAACTTGTTGTGAAGCATGAATTGATGGGTGTCTTTAAAGTCATTGCAACCATACCCCGCCCTCCATGCATTCAAATATCCAGGAGTATTATGTAGCCCCTCGACCTCTGAGTGGCCATCAACAGGACACAGGTGCGGACACAACCTGAGTTCTTTTTAATGGGGGGGTGAACATAAAGTGCTCCAATGGAGAAAGGACAACATCAAAAAATCCAATCAAGGTAAAGGCAGGTCTGACCAAATGTAGTGCTTACAGCTTCCGCTGGATAGTCGGTGGTCACTGCTTTCAAGTGCTCATCATAGTAATTAATTGAGTCAGCATCCAACTGACCGTCTTATGTTTTTTCCCCAAGATTTTACCTTTTCTTGCTTTTTCCTATTCTTCTCACGTTTTTATTCAGCTCCTTTCTTTTGCCTTCTTTTTTAATTATTCTATTGCTTAGTTTTTTTTCCAGCTTTTTCTTTCTTTTTAATTTTGTTATTATTTTGATTGATTTTTTTTCTTCTTTTTTTCAAATTGCTCTCACCACTACATAAATATTTTTTTGGGTTGTCAGAGCAAGTCCGTGGGTGGGACACGGCCTTTGCACCTCCTTCGCCCTTGGTAAAGCTCCTGTTCTTGTGTCATGCACATAACTCTGTTGACTGTTATAAAGCGCATCCACTGCGGTGCTTTATTCTCTTTGAGAGATGCTTCTGGTGTTACATCTCTTTTGTGTATTGATAACATTTATTCAATTATTTTAAATAATGAAGCCTAATATCAACAGTTGCTGGAGTCCCCAAATATATATATATATATATATATATATATATATTTATATATATATATATATATATATATATATATATATATATATATATATATATATATATATATATACCGTAAATTCCGGAATATAAGCTGCTACTCTTTTCCCAAACTTTCAACCCTGCAGCTTATTCAGTGATGCGGCCAATTTATGAAATTTTTCTAACGGCTGCCAGCGACGCTCGAGTACAAAAGGTAAGATTTAGACCGTTATAATATATGCCCCGAGGAAGACTGCAACTTCTTGGCTTTTGCACAAATTAAATTAGCGTAAACATACCCTCATCATGCAAAATGCAAAAAGAAAGGCACATGACGCAGCTTTCAAGCTAAAAGCAATCGAGCAGTCCGATAAAGAAGGAAACAGAGCTACTGCACGTAAACTTTACCAGACCCGTTTCCTGTGTTGCGAGCGTGTTGCTAGCGTGTTTTGGAATAAGGGAGCGTGGGACGACATCTAAATGACAAAGTTTCTTTCCGACACCGAGGAAGACGACTTTGATGAAATGATCTGCATTTATACAGCGCTTTTCAAGTCAAAAGCACTTTACAGTGTGCTTCACATTTTCCCAATAGTGGCCGTGCAGCCATATAAGGCGCTAACCTGCTTATTGCGGGCTTTAGGGGTTCAGTGTCTTACCCAAGGACACTTCGACATGTAACACTGAGGAGCCGGGATTCGAACTGCGATCTCTTGATCCCAAGGCGAGCTCTCTACCCCCTGAGCCACTGCCGCCCCATGATGGCTTCAGTTCTAAGGAGGAAGATTAAATTAAATTTGGAAATATACATGTTTTTCCTTGGATTACTTTAGACAGGACCCGGACTCTGCAGGTCTGCATCAAACCTTAAGTACGGGTATCATTTTCCGTTCATTTTGCTGGCTGTGATTTTTGGACTGTGTACTTTAATGAAGGACATTTAGTCTCAATCGCGGGACTTAAAGTCGGGTTTGGGTTCGCATGCGGCTTATATACAGGTGCGGCTTGTGTAAGTACAAAATCGGTTTTCCTCTTAAAATGTGGTGGGTGCGACTTATAATCAGGTGCGCTCTATAGTCAGGAATTTACGGTATATTTATATATATATATATATATATATATATATATATATATATATATATATATATATATATATATATATATATATATATATATATATATAAACAGGCTTGGGGAGTAACATAATACATGTAACGGTAAATACCTGTTGGGACTTATTTTCATTTTATTTCTGTCAAATTTTATGTTAGTTTTGCCGGAGTTAAAAGACATTAACGCCAGGTAAGAAAGATTACCAGGTGTTGTGACTCATTTCATTTGCAGATAGGCTTGGGGAGTAACGTAATACATGTAACGGTAAAAACCGGTTTGGACTCATTTTCATTTTGTTTCTGTCAAATGTGATGTTAGTTTTACCAGAGTTAAAAGACATTAACGCCAGGTAAGAAAGATTACCAGGTGTGGTGACTCATTTAATTTGCAGGCAGGCTTGGGGAGTACCGGACTACATGTAACGGTAAAAACCTGTTTGGACTTATTTTCATTTTGTTTCTGTCGAATTTTATGTTAGTTTTGCCGGAGTTGATTAACGCCATGTGAGAAAGATTACCAGGTGTTGTGACTCATTTCATTTGCAGGCAGGCTTGGGGAGTAACGTAATTCCTTGTAACGGTAAATACCGGTTTGGACTTATTTTCATTTTGTTTTTATCAAATTTGATGTTAGTTAAAAGACATTAACTCCAGGTAAGAAAGATTACCAGGTGTTGTGACTCATTTCATTTGCAAGGAAGGCTTGGGGAGTAACGTAATACATGTAACGGTAAAAACCTGTTGAGACTCATTTTCATTTTGTTTCTGTCAAATTTTATGATAGTTTTGCCGGAGTTGAAATACATTAACGCCAGGTAAGAAAGATTACAAGGTGTTGTAACTCATTTCGTTTGCAGGCAGGCTTGGGGAGTAACGTAATACATGTAACGGTAAATACCGGTTTGGACTCATTTTCATTTTGTTTCTGTCAAATTTAATGTTAGTTTTGCCGGAGTTAAAAGACATTAACGCGAGGAAAGAAAGATTACCAGGTGTGGTGACTCATTTAATTTGCAGGAGGGCTTGGGGAGTAACGGACTACATGTAACGGTAAATACCTGTTTGGACTTATTTTCATTTTGTTTCTGTCAAATTTTATGTTAGTTTTGCAGTAGTTGATTAACGCCATGTGAGAAATATTACCAGGTGTTGTGACTCATTTCATTTGCAAGGAAGGCTTGGGGAGTAACGTAATACATGTAACGATAAATACCTGTTTGAAATTATTTTAATTTTGTTTCTGTCAAATGTTATGTTAGTTTTGCCAGAGTTGAAAGACATCAACGCCAGGTGAGAAAGATTACCAGGTGTTGTGACTCATTTCATTAGCAGGCAGGCTTGGGAAGTAACGAAATACATGTAACAGTAAATACCGGTTTGGACTTATTTTCATTTTGTTTCTGTCAAATTTGATGTTAGTTTTGCCGGAGTTAAAAGACATTAACGCCAGGTAAGAAAGATTACCAGGTGTGATGACTCATTTCATTTGCAGGCAGGCTTGGGGAGTAACATAATACATGTAACGGTAAAACCCTGTTAGGACTCATTTTCATTTTGTTTCTGTCAAATTTTATGTTAGTTTTGCCGGAGTTGAAAGACATTAACGCCAGGTAAGAAAGATTACAAGGTGTTCTGACTCATTTCATTCGCAGGCAGGCTTGGGGAGTACTGTAATACATGTAACGGAAAATACTGGTTTGGACTTATTTTCATTTTGTTCCTGTAAAATTTGATGTTAGTTTTGCCGGATTCAAAAGACATTAACGCCAGGTAAGAAATATTACCAGGTGTTGTGACTCATTTCATTTGCAAGGAAGGCTTGGGAAGTAAGGTAATACATGTAACGGTAAATACCTGTTTGGACTTATTTTCATTTTGTTTCTGTCGAATTTTATGTTAGTTTTGCCGGAGTTGAAAGACCTCAACGCCAGGTGAGAAAGATTACCAGGTGTTGTGACTCATTTCATTTGCAGGCAGGCTTGGGGAGTAACGTAATACATGGAATGGTAAATACCGGTTTGGACATATTTTCATTTTGTTTCTGTAAAATGTGATGTTAGTTTTGCTGGAGTTAAAAGACATTAATGCCAGGTAAGAAAGATTACCAGGTGTTGTGACTAATTTCATCTGCAGGCAGGCTTGGGGTGTAACGTAATACATGTAACGGTAAATACCGGTTTGGACTTATTTTCATTTTGTTTCTGTCAAATTTGATGTTAGTTTTGCCGGAGTTAAAAGACATTAACGCCAGGTAAGAAAGATTACCAGGTGTTGTGACTCATTTCATTTGCAGGCAGGCTTGGGGAGTAACGTAATACATGTAACGGAAAATACTGGTTTGGACTTATTTTCATTTTGTTTCTGTCGAATTTTATGTTAGTTTTGCCGGAGTTGAAAGACCTCAACGCCAGGTGAGAAAGATTACCAGGTGTTGTGACTCATTTCATTTGCAGGCAGGCTTGGGGAGTAACATAATACATGTAACGGTAAAAACCTGTTAGGACTCATTTTCATTTTGTTTCTGTCAAATTTTATGTTAGTTTTGCCGGAGTTGAAAGACATCAACGCCAGGTGAGAAAGATTACCAGGTGTTGTGACTCATTTCATTAGCAGGCAGGCTTGGGAAGTAACGAAATACATGTAACGGTAAATACCGGTTTGGACTTATTTTCATTTTGTTTCTGTCAAATTTTATGTTAGTTTTGCCGGAGTTAAAAGACATTAATGCCAGGTAAGAAAGATTACCAGGTGTTGTGACTCATTCCATTTGCTGAAGGGCTTGGGGAGTAACGTAATACATGTCACAGTAAAAACCTGTTTGGACTCATTTTCATTTTGTTTCTGTCAAATTTTATGTTAGTTTTGCCGGAGTTGAAAGACATTAACGCCAGGTAAGAAAGATTACAAGGTGTTGTGACTCATTTCATTCGCAGGCAGGCTTGGGGAGTACTGTAATACATGTAACGGAAAATACTGGTTTGGGCTTATTTTCATTTTGTTCCTGTCAAATTTGATGTTAGTTTTGTCGGATTCAAAAGACGTTAACGCCAGGTAAGAAAGATTACCAGGTGTGGTGGCTCATTTCATTTGCAGGCAGGCTTGGGGAGTAACGTAATACATGTAACGGTAAAAACCTGTTTGGACTTATTTTCATTTTGTTTCTGTTGAATTTTATGTTAGTATTGCCGGAGTTGTAAGACATCAACGCCAGGTGAGAAAGATTACCAGGTGTTGTGACTCATTCCATTTGCTGAAGGGCTTGGGGAGTAACGTAATACATGTCATGGTAAAAACCTGTTTGGACTCATTTTCATTTTGTTTCTGTCAAATTTTATGTTAGTTATGCCGGAGTTGAAAGACATTAACGCCAGGTAAGAAAGATTACAAGGTGTTGTGACTCATTTCATTCGCAGGCAGGCTTGGGGAGTACTGTAATACATGTAACAGAAAATACTGGTTTGGGCTTATTTTCATTTTGTTCCTGTCAAATTTGATGTTAGTTTTGCCGGATTTAAAAGACGTTAACGCCAGGTAAGAAAGATTACCAGGTGTGGTGACTCATTTCATTTGCAGGCAGGCTTGGGGAGTAACGTAATACATGTAACGGTAAAAACCTGTTTGGACCTATTTTCATTTTGTTTCTGTTGAATTTTATGTTAGTTTTGCCGGAGTTGAAAGACATCAACGCCAGGTGAGAAAGATTACCAGGTGTTGTGACTCATTCCATTTGCTGAAGGGCTTGGGGAGTAACGTAATACATGTCACGGTAAAAACCTGTTTGGACTCATTTTCATTTTGTTTCTGTCAAATTTTATGTTAGTTTTGCCGGAGTTGAAAGACATTAACGCCAGGTAAGAAAGATTACAAGGTCTTGTGACTCATTCTATTACCAGGCAGGCTTGGGGAGTAATGTAATACATGTAACGGCAAATCCCGGTTTGGACTCATTTTCATTTTGTTTCTGTCATATTTGATGTTAGTTTTGCCAGAGTTAAAAGACATTAACGCCAGGAAAGAAAGATTACCAGGTGTGGTGACTCATTTAATTTGCAGGAGGGCTTGGGGAGTAACGGACTACATGTAACGGTAAAAACCTGTTTGGACTTATTTTCATTTTGTTTCTGTCGAATTTTATGTTAGTTTTGCCGGAGTTGATTAATGCAAGGTGAGAAATATTACCAGGTGTTGTGACTCATTTTATTTGCAAGGAAGGTTTGGGGAGTAACGTAATAGATGTAACGGAAAATACCTGTTTGGACTTATTTTCATTTTGTTTCTGTCAAATTTTATGTTAGTTTTGCCGTAGTTGAAAGACATCAACGCCAGGTGAGAAAGTTTACCAGGTGTTGTGACTCATTTAATTTGCAGGCAGGCTTGGCGAGTAACGTAATACATGTAAAGGTAAATACTGGTTTGGACTTATTTTCATTTTGTTTCTGTCAAATTTGATGTTAGTATTGCCGGAGTTAAAAGACATTAACGCCAGGTAAGAAAGATTACCAGGAGTGGCGACTCATTTCATTCTCAGGCAGGCTTGGGAAGTAACGGACCACATGTAATGGGAGAAACCTGTTTGGACCTAATTTCATTTTGTTTGTCGAATTTGATGTTAGTTTTCCCGGAGTTAAAACATTAACGCCAGGTAAGAAATATTACCAGGTGTTGTGACTCATTTCATTTGCAGGCAGGCTTGGGGAGTAATGTAGAACAATGTTGCTACCATTGGAAATTCATCCAGCCATTCGAAATGAACGGTGACCGATTTAAAGGTGTTTGCTCCAGTGGCGTTTTTGCGGCAATGCAACTACCATTGGAAATACATCCAACCATTCTAAATGAACGGCCGCCAATTTAATAAGTGTCCTCCGGTGGCGTTTTTACGGCAATGCAGCTACAATTGGAAATACATCTCGCCCTTCGAAATGAACAATCGCCGATTTAATGAGTGCTCTCCGATGGCGTTCTTGTGGGTATGCAACTACCATTGGAAATTCATCCAGCCGTTGGAAATGAACGGCCGCCGATCTAAAGGTGTGCCCTCCAGTGGCATTTTTGCGGCAATGCAGCTACTGTTCGGAATATATCCAGCCATTCGAAATGAACGGTCGCTGATTTAATAAATGCCCTCCGGTGGCGTTTTTTGCAGCAATGCAGCTACCATTGGAAATACATCCAGCCGTTGGAAATAAACGGCTGCCGACTTAATGAGAGCCCTCCTGTGGCAATTTTGGGCCAATGCAGCTAGCATTGGAAATACATCGAGCCGTTGGAAATGAAAGGCCGCCGATTTAATAACTACCCTCCCGTGGCAATTTTTGCGGCAATACAGCTACCATTGGCTATACATCCAGCCGTTCAAAATGAAGGCCCGCCGTTTTAATTAGTGCTCTCCGGACGCGTTTTTGAGGCAATGCAGCTACCATTGGAAATATGTCAAGCCGTTCGAAATGAACTGCTGCCGATTGAATGAGTGCACTCCGGTGGCGTTTGTGCGGCAATGCAGCTACCATTAGAAATACATCGAGCCGTTGGAAATGAATGGCCACCAATTTAATGAGTGCCCTCCGGTGGCGTTTTTGGGGCAATGCAGCTACCATTGGAAATACATCCAGCCGTTAGAAATGAACGGCTGCCGATTTAATGAGTGTCTCCGGTGGCGTTTTTGCAGCAATGCAGCTACCATTGGAAATAAAATGAGCCGTTTGGAAATGAATGGCAGCCGATTTAATGAGTGTCTACGGTGGCGTATTTGCGGCAATGCAGCTACCATTGGAAATAAACCCAGCCGCTTGAAATGAACAGCCATCGATATAATAAGTGCCCTCCAGTGGCGTTTTTGCGGCAATGCAGCTACCATTGGAAATACATCAAGCCGTTGGAAATGAGCGGCCGCAGATTTAATGAGTTCCCTCCAGTGGCGTTTTTGGAGCAATGCAGCTACCATTGGAAATACATCGAGCCGTTGGAAATGAACGGCAGCCGATTAAATGAGTGTCACCGGTGGCGTTTTTGCGGCAATGCAGCTACCATTGGAAATATATCCCGCCGTTTGAAATTAACAGCCGCCGATTTAATGGGTGCCCTCCGTGGCGTTTTTGCGGCAATTGAGCTACCATTGGAAATACTTCGTGCCGTTGGAAATGAACGGCTGCCGATTAAATGAAAGCCCTGGGTGGCATATTTGCGGCAATGCAGCTACCATTGGAAAAACATCGAGCCGTTTGAAATGAACAGCCACCAATTTAATAAATACCCTCCTGTGGGTTTTTTGCGGCAATGCAGCTACCATTGGGAATACATCAAGCCGTTGGAAATGAACGGCCGCCGATTTAATGAGTGCCCTCCGCTGGCGTTTTTAGGGCAATGCAGCTACCATTGGAAATACATCCAGCCGTTGGAAATGAACGGCAGCCAATTTAATGAGTGTGTCCGCTGGCGTTTTTGCGGCAATGCAGCTACCATTGGAAATACATCCAGCCGTTGGAAATGAACGGCTGCTGATTTAATAAGTGCCCTCTGGTGGCATTTTTGGGGCAATGCGAATACCATTGGAAATAGTTTGTGCCGTTGGAAATGAACAGCCACTGATTTAATAAATGCCCTCCGGTGGCGTTTTTGTGGAAATGCAGCTACCATTGGAAATACATCCAGCCGTTCGAAATGAACCACCGCCGATTTAATGAGTTCCCTCCGGTAGCGTTTTTGGGGCAATGAAGCTACCATTGGAAATACGTCAAGCTGTTCGAAATGAACAGCCGCCGATTTGATGAGTGCCCTCCGGTGGCGTTTTTGGGGCAATGCAGCTACCATTGGAAATACATCCAGCCGCTGGAATTGAACGGCAGCCGATTAAATGAGTGTCTCTGGTGGCGTTTTTGCAGCAATGCAGCTACTATTGGAAATGCAATGAGGAGCCATTGGAAATGAACGGCCGCCAATTTAATGAGTGCCCTCCGGTGGCGTTCTTGCGGCAATGCATGTACCATTGGAAATACATGCAGCTGTTCGAAATTAACACCCACCGATTTAATGAGTGCACTCCGGTTGCGTTTTTGGGGCAATCCAGCTACCTTTAAAAATACATTTAGCTGTTTGAAATGAACGGCCGCCCATTTAATGAGTGCCCTCCGGTGGTGTTCTTGCGGCAATGCAGCTTCCATTGGAAATACATCCAGCCGTTTGAAATGAACACCCACCGATTTAATGAGTGCACTCCGGTTGCGTTTTTGGGGCAATGCAGCTACCTTTAAAAATACATTGAGCCGTTAGAAATGAACGGCCTCCAATTAAATGAGTGCCCTCCGGTGGCGTTGTAGCTGCAATTCAGCTTCCATTGGAAATACATCCAGCCGTTGGAAATGAACGGCAGCCGATTGAATGAATGTCTCCGGTGGCGTTTTTGTGGGAATGCAGCTACCATTGGAAATACAATGAGAAGTTGCAAATGAATGGCCGCCAATTTAATGAGTGCCCTCGGTGGCGTTTTTACGGCAATGCAGCTACCATTGGAAATACATCCAGCCGTTGGAAACGAACGGCAGCCGATTTAATGAGTGTCTCCGGTGGCAATTTTGCGGCAATGCAGCTACCATTGGAAATACATCCAGCCATTCAAAAGGAACGGCCGCCGATTTAATGAGTGCGCTCCGGTGGCGTTTTTGCGGCAATGCAGCTACTATTGGAAATACATCGAGCCGTTGGAAATGAACGGCCGTCGATTTAATTAGTGCTCTCCGGTGGCGTTTTTGGGGCAATGCAACCACCATTTGAAAAACTTCGTGCCGTTGGAAATGAATGGCCACCGATTAAATGAGTGCCCTCGGTGGCGTTTTTACGGCAATGCAGCTACCATTGGAAATACATTGAGCCGTTAAAAATGAACGGCCACCAATTAAATGAGTGCCCTCCGGTGGCGTTTTAGCGGCAATTCATCTTCCATTGGAAATACATCCAGCCGTTGGAAATGAACGGCAGCCGATTGAATGAGTGTCTCCGGTGGCGTTTTTGTGGCAATGCAGCTACCATTGGAAATACAATGAGCCGTTGGAAATGAACGGCCGCCAATTTAATGAGTGCCCTCCGGTGGCGTTTTTGGGGCAATGCAACCACCATTTGAAAAACTTTGTGCCGTTGGAAATGAATGGCCACCGATTAAATGAGTGCCCTCTGTGGCGTTTTTACGGCAATGCAGCTACCATTGGAAATACATCCAGCCGTTGGAAACGAACGGCAGCCGATTTAATGAGTGTCTCCGGTGGCGTTTTTGCTGCAATGCAGCTGCCATTGGAAATACATCGAGCTGTTGGAAATGAACGCCCGCCGATTTAATGAGTTTCCTCCAGTGGCGTTTTGGGGCAATGCAGCTACCATTAGATATACATCGAGCCGTTCGAAATTAACCGCCGCCGAATTAATGAGTGCCGTCCGGTGGCGTTTTTGGGGCAATGAAGCTACCATTGGAAATACGTCAAGCTGTTCAAAATGAACAGCCGTTGATTTAATGAGTGCCCTCCGGTGGCATTCTTGCGGCAATGCAGCTACCATTGGAAATACATCCAGCCGTTGGAAATGAACGGCCGCCGATTTAATGAGTGCCCTCCGGTGGCATTTTTGGGGCAATGCAACTACCATTGGAAATAGTTTGTGCCGTTGGAAATGAACGGCCGCCGATTAAATGAGTGTCCTCGGTGGCGTATTTG
Organism: Urocampus carinirostris; assembly: GCF_059441175.1. Taxonomy (NCBI): domain Eukaryota; kingdom Metazoa; phylum Chordata; class Actinopteri; order Syngnathiformes; family Syngnathidae; genus Urocampus; species Urocampus carinirostris. The sequence continues at coordinate 126,717 of NW_028283145.1, forward strand.
CGGCAATGCAGCTACCATTGGAAATACATCCAGCCGTTTGAAATGAACAGCCACTGATTTAATAAATGCCCTCCGGTGGCGTTTTTGCAGAAATGCAGCTACCATTGGAAATACATCCAGCCGTTTGAAATGAACCGCCGCCGATTTAATGAGTGCCCTCCGGTAGCGTTTTTGGGGCAATGAAGCTACCATTGGAAATACGTCAGGCTGTTCGAAATGAACAGCCGCCGATTTGATGAGTGCCCTCCGGTGGCGTTTTAGGGGCAATGCAGCTACCATTGGAAATACATCCAGCCGTTGGAATTGAACGGCAGCCGATTTAATGAGTGTCCTCCGGTAGCGTTTTTGGGGCACTGAAGCTACCATTGGAAATACAACAAGCAGTTCGAAATGAACAGCCGCCTATTTAATGAGTGCCCTCCGGTGGCGTTCTTGCGGCAATGCAGCCACCAATGGAAATACATCCAGCCGTTGGATATGAACAGCATTCGATTTATTGAGTGCCCTCCGATGACGTTTTTGCGGCAATGCAGCTACCATTGGAAATACATCGAGCCGTTGGAAATGAACGACAGACGATTTAATGAGTGTCTCCGGTGGCGTTTTTTTGGCAATGCAGCTACCATTGGAAATACATCGAGCCGTTGGAAATGAATGTCGCCGATTTAATGAGTGCCCTCCGGTAGCGTTTTTGGGGCAATGAAGCTACCATTGGAAATACGTCAAGCTGTTCGAAATGAACAGCCTCTGATTTGATGGGTGCCCTCCGGTGGCGTTCTTGCGGCAATGCAGCTAGCATTGGAAATAAGTCCAGCCGTTGTAAATCAACGGCCGCCGATTTAATGAGTGCCCTCTGGTCGCTTTTTTCGCCATTGCAGCTACCATTGGCCATACATCCAGCCGTTCAAAATGAATGCCCGCCCATTTAATTGGTGCCCTCCAGGCACGTTTTTGAGGCAATGCAGCTACCATTGGAAATACGTCAAGCCGTTCGAAATGAACTGCCGCCGATTTAATGAGTGCCCTCCGATGGTGTTTGTGCGGCAATGCAGCTACCATTGGAAATACATCCAGCCATTCGAAATAAACGCCTGCCAATTTAATGAGTGCACAATGGTTGCATTTTTGGGGGAATGCAGCTACCTTTAAAAATACATTGAGCCGTTAGAAATGAACGGCCGCCAATTTAATGAGTGCCCTTCAGTGGCCTTCTTGCGGCAATGCAGCTACTATTGGAAATACATCGAGCCGTTGGAAGTTAACAGCCGCCGATTTAATGAGTGCTCTCTGGTCGCTTTTTGCAGCAATGCAGCTACCATTGGAAATACATTGAGCCATTGGAAATGAATGGCAGCCGTTTTAATTAGTGTCTCTGGTGGCGTTTTTGCAGCAATGCAGCTACCAATGGAAATACAATAAGCCGTTGGAAATGGATGGCTGCCAATTTAATGAGTGTCTCCGGTGGCAATTTTGCGGCAATGCAGCTACCATTGGAAATACAATGAGCCGTTGGAAATGAACGGCCGCCGATTTAATCAGTTCCCTCCGGTGGCGTTTTTGCTGCAATGCAGCTGCCATTGGAAATACATAGAGCTGTTGGAAACGAACGACAGCCGATTTAATGAGTGTCTCCGGTGGCGATTTTGGGGCAATGAAACTACCATTGGAAATACGTCAAGCTGTTCAAAATGAACAGCCGCCGATTTAATGAGTGCACTCCGGTGGCATTCTTGCGGCAATGCAGCTACCATTGGAAATACATCCAGCCGTTGGAAATGAATGGCTGCCGATTTAATGAGTGCCCTCCAGTGGCGTTTTAGGGGCAATGCAACTACCATTGGAAATAATAATAATAATAATAATTTCCTTCGTATTGTCATTCTTTGTAACAATGTACACAAAACGAAATGTCGATACACCTGACCCGTTGTAGCGAGTCGATGCAGCCGCAGCCAACAGATGGCGCCGCCATTATACCAATTAGGTATGTCTCGGCCGAGGCGCGAACCAGCGACCTCCCAGTCTCAAATAGTTTGTGCCGTTGGAAATGAACGGCCGCCGATTAAATGAGTGTCCTCGGTGGCGTATTTGCGGCAATGCAGCTACCATTGGAAATACATCCAGCCGTTTGAAATGAACAGCCAGATTTAATAAATGCCTTCCGGTGGCGTTTTTGCGGAAACGCAGCTACCATTGGAAATACATCCAGCCATTCTAAATGAACCGCCGCCGATTTAATGAGTGCCCTCCGGTAGCGTTTTTGGGGCAATGAAGCTACCATTGGAAATACGTCAAGCTGTTCGAAATGAACAGCCGCCGATTTGATGAGTGCCCTCCGGTGGCGTTTTTGGGGCAATGCAGCTACCATTGGAAATACATCCAGCCGTTGGAAATGAACGGCAGCCGATTTAATGAGTGCCTCCGGTGGCGTTTTTGCGGCAATGCAGCTGCCATTGGAAATACAATAAGCCGTTGGAAATGAACGGCAGCCGATTTAATGAGTTTCTCCAGTGGCGTTTTTGCGGCAATGCAGCTACCATTGGAAATACATCCAGCCGTTCGAAATGAACCGCCGCCGATTTAATGAGTGTCCTCTGGTAGCGTTTTTGGGGCACTGAAGCTACCATTGGAAATACATCAAGCAGTTCGAAATGAACAGACGCCGATTTAATGAGTGCCCTCCGGTGGCGTTCTTGCGGCAATGCAGCTACCAATGGAAATACATGGAGCCGTTGGAAATGAACGGCATTCGATTTAATGAGTGCCCTCCGATGGCGTTTTTGCGGCAATGCAGCTACCATTGGAAATACATCGAGCCGTTGGAAATGAACGACAGCCGATTTAATGAGTGTCTCCGGTGGCGTTTTTTTGGCAATGCAGCTACCATTGGAAATACATCGAGCCGTTGGAAATGAACGGCAGCCGATTTAATGAGTGTCTCCCGTGGAGTTTTTGCGGCAATGCAGCTACCATTGGAAATACATTCCGCCGTTTGAGTGCCCTCCGGTAGCGTTTTTGGGGCAATGAAGCTACTATTGGAAATACGTCAAGCTGTTCGAAATGAACAGCCGCCGATTTAATGGGTGCCCTCCGGTGGCGTTCTTGCGCCAATGCAGCTACCATTGGAAATAAGTCCAGCCGTTGGAAATGAACGGCCGCCGATTTAATGAATGCCGTCCGGTCGCTTTTTGCGCCATTGCATCTACCATTGGCCATACATACAGCCGTTCAAATTGAAGGCCCGCCGATTTAATTAGTGCCCTCCAGGCGCGTTTTTGAGGCAATGTAGCTACCATTGGAAATACGTCAAGCCGTTCGAAATGAACTGCCGCCGATTTAATGAGTGCCCTTCAGTGGCGTTCTTGCGGCAATGCAGCTACCATTGGACATACATCCAACCATTCGAAATGAACGGCCGCCGATTTAATGAGTTCCCTCCGGTGGCGTTTTTGCGGCAATGCAGCTACTATTGGAAATACATCGAGCTGTTAGAAATTAACGGACGCCGATTAAATGAGTGCCCTCCGGTGGCGTTTTTGCGGCAATGCAACTACCAGTGGAAATACATCCAGCCTTTGGAAATGAACGGCTGCCGATTTAAAGTTGTGCACTCCAGTGGCATTTTTGCAGCAATGCAGCTACCATTGGAAATACATCCAGCCATTCGAAATGATCGCCTGCCAATTTAATGAGTGCACACCGGTTGCATTTTCGGGGGAATGCAGCTACCTTTAAAAATACATTGAGCCGTTGGAAATTAACAGTCGCCGATTTAATGAGTGCCCTCCGGTCACTTTTTGCGGCAATGCAGCTACCATTGGAACTACATCGAGCCGTTTTAATGAGTGTCTCTGGTGGCGTTTTTGCAGCAAAGCAGCTACCATTGGAAATGTAATAAGCCGTTGGAAATGAATGGCTGCCAATTTAATGAGTGCCCTCCGGTGGCGTTTTTGGGGCAGTGCAGCTACCGATGGAAATACATCCAGCCGTTAGAAATGAACGGCTGCCGATTTAATGAGTGTCTCCGGTGGCGTTTTTGCAGCAATGCAGCTACTATTGGAAATAAAATGAGCCGTTTGGAAATGAATGGCAACCGATTTAATGAGTGTCACCGGTGGCGTTTTTGCGGCAATGCAGCTACCATTGGAAATACATCCCGCCGTTTGAAATTAACAGCCGCCGATTTAATGGGTGCCCTCCGGTGGCGTTCTTGAGGCAATGCAGCTACCATTGGAAATAAGTCCAGCCGTTGGAAATGAACGGCCGCCGATTTAATGAGTGCCCTCCGGTCGCTTTTTGCGGCATTGCAGCTACCATTGGAAATACATCCAGCCGTTGGAAATGAACGGCTCCCGACTTAATAAGAGCCCTCCAGTGGCGTTTTTGGGGCGATGCAGCTATTCTTGGAAATACATCGAGCCGTTGAAAATGAACGGCCGCCGATTTAATGACTGCCCTCCGGTGGCGTTTTTGCGGCAATGCAGCTACCATTGGCCATACATCCAGCCGTTCAAAATGAAGGCCCGCCGATTTAATTAGTGCCCTCCAGGCGCGTTTTTGAGGCAATGCAGTTACCATTGGAAATACGAAAAGCCGTTCGAAATGAACTGCCGCTGATTTAATGAGTGCCCTCCGATGGTGTTAGTGCGGCAATGCAGCTACCATTGGAAATACATCGAGCCGTTGGAAATTAACGGCTGCCGATTTAATGAGTGTCTCCGGTGGCGTTTTTGCAGCAATGCAGCTACCATTGGAAATAAAATGAGCCGTTTGGAAATGAATGGCAGCCGATTTAATGAGTGTCTACGGTGGCTTATTTGCGGCAATGCAGCTACCATTGGAAATAAACCCAGCCGCTTGAAATGAACAGCCATCGATATAATAAGTGCCCTCCAGTGGCGTTTTTGCGGCAATGCAGCTACCATTGGAAATACATCGAGCCGTTGGAAATGAACGGCAGCCGATTAAATGAGTGTCACCGGTGGCGTTTTTGCGGCAATGCAGCTACCATTGGAAATACATCCCGCCGTTTGGAATTAACAGCCGCCGATTTAATGGGTGCCCTCCGGTGGCGTTCTTGAGGCAATGCAGCTACCATTGGAAATAAGTCCAGCCGTTGGAAATGAACGGCCGCCGATTTAATGAGTGCCCTCCGGTCGCTTTTTGCGGCATTGCAGCTACCATTGGAAATACATCCAGCCGTTGTAAATGAACGGCTCCCGACTTAATAAGAGCCCTCCAGTGGCGTTTTTGGGGCGATGCAGCTATTCTTGGAAATACATCGAGCCGTTGAAAATGAACGGCCGCCGATTTAATGACTGCCCTCCGGTGGCGTTTTTGCGGCAATGCAGCTACCATTGGCCATACATCCAGCCGTTCAAAATGAAGGCCCGCCGATTTAATTAGTGCCCTCCAGGCGCGTTTTTGAGGCAATGCAGTTACCATTGGAAATACGAAAAGCCGTTCGAAATGAACTGCCGCTGATTTAATGAGTGCCCTCCGATGGTGTTAGTGCGGCAATGCAGCTACCATTGGAAATACATCGAGCCGTTGGAAATTAACGGCCGCCGATTTAATGAGTGCCCTCCGGTGGCGTTTTTGTGGCAATGCAACTACCATCGGAAATACATCCAGCCGTTGGAAATGAACGGCTGCCGATTTAAAGTTGTGCCCTCCAGTGGCATTTTTGCGGAAATGCAGCTACCATTGGAAATACATCCAGCCATTCGAAATGAACGCCTGCCAATTTAATGAGTGCCCTTTGGTGGCCTTCTTGCGGCAATGCAGCTACCATTGGAAATACATCGAGCTTTTGGAAATTAACAGCCGCCGATTTAATAAGTGCCCTCCGGTCGCTTTTGGCGGCAATGCAGCTACCATTGGAAATACATCCAAACATTCGAAATGAATGGCCGCCAATTTAAATGAGTGCCCTCCGTGGCGTTTTTGCGGCAATTGAGCTACCATTGGAAATACTTCGTGCCGTTGGAAATGAACGGCTGCCGATTAAATGAAAGCCCTGGTTGGCATATTTGCGGCAATGCAGCTACCATCGGAAAAACATCGAGCCGTCTGAAATGAACAGCCACCAATTTAATAAGTACCCTCCTGTGGGTTTTTTGCGGCAATGCAGCTACCATTGGGAATACATCAAGCCGTTGGAAATGAACGGCCGCCGATTTAATGAGTGCCCTCCGGTGGCGTTTTTGGGGCAATGCAGCTACCATTGGAAATACATCCAGCCGTTGGAAATGAACGGCAGCCAATTTAATGAGTGTGTCCGCTGGCGTTTTTGCGGCAATGCAGCTACAATTGGAAATACATCCAGCCGTTGGAAATGAACGGCTGCTGATTTAATAAGTGCCCTCTGGTGGCATTTTTGGGGCAAATGCAACTACCATTGGAAATAGTTTGTGCCGTTGGAAATGAACAGCCACTGATTTAATAAATGCCCTCCGGTGGCGTTTTTGCAGAAATGCAGCTACCATTGGAAATACATCCAGCCGTTCGAAATGAACCACCGCCGATTTAATGAGTTCCCTCCGGTAGCGTTTTTGGGGCAATGAAGCTACCATTGGAAATACGTCAAGCCGCTGGAATTGAACGGCAGCCGATTAAATGAGTGTCTCTGGTGGCGTTTTTGCAGCAATGCAGCTACTATTGGAAATACAATGAGGAGCCATTGGAAATGAACGGCCGCCAATTTAATGAGTGCCCTCCGGTGGCGTTCTTGCGGCAATGCATCTACCATTGGAAATACATGCAGCTGTTCGAAATTAACACCCAACGATTTAATGAGTGCACTCCGGTTGCGTTTTTGGGGCAATCTAGCTACCTTTAAAAATACATTTAGCTGTTGGAAATGAAGGGCCGCCAATTTAATTAGTGCCCTCCGGTGGTGTTCTTGCAGCAATGCAGCTTCCATTGGAAATACATCCAGCCGTTCGAAATGAACACCCACCGATTTAATGAGTGCACTCCGGTTGTGTTTTTGGGGCAATGCAGCTACCTTTAAAAATACATTGAGCCGTTAGAAATGAACGGCCGCCAATTAAATGAGTGCCCTCCGGTAGCGTTTTTGGGGCAATGAAGCTACCATTGGAAATACGTCAAGCTGTTCGAAATGAACAGCCGCCGATTTGATGAGTGCCCTCCGGTGGCGTTTTTGGGGCAATGCAGCTACCATTGGAAATACATCCAGCCGTTGGAAATGAACGGCAGCCGATTTAATGAGTGCCTCCGGTGGCGTTTTTGCGGCAATGCAGCTGCCATTGGAAATACAATAAGCCGTTGGAAATGAACGGCAGCCGATTTAATGAGTTTCTCCAGTGGCGTTTTTGCGGCAATGCAGCTACCATTGGAAATACATCCAGCCGTTCGAAATGAACCGCCGCCGATTTAATGAGTGTCCTCTGGTAGCGTTTTTGGGGCACTGAAGCTACCATTGGAAATACATCAAGCAGTTCGAAATGAACAGACGCCGATTTAATGAGTGCCCTCCGGTGGCGTTCTTGCGGCAATGCAGCTACCAATGGAAATACATGGAGCCGTTGGAAATGAACGGCATTCGATTTAATGAGTGCCCTCCGATGGCGTTTTTGCGGCAATGCAGCTACCATTGGAAATACATCGAGCCGTTGGAAATGAACGGCAGCCGATTTAATGAGTGTCTCCCGTGGCGTTTTTGCGGCAATGCAGCTACCATTGGAAATACATTCCGCCGTTTGAGTGCCCTCCGGTAGCGTTTTTGGGGCAATGAAGCTACTATTGGAAATACGTCAAGCTGTTCGAAATGAACAGCCGCCGATTTAATGAGTGCCCTCCGGTGGCGTTCTTGCGCCAATGCAGCTACCATTGGAAATAAGTCCAGCCGTTGGAAATGAACGGCCGCCGATTTAATGAATGCCCTCCGGTCGCTTTTTGCGCCATTGCATCTACCATTGGCCATACATACAGCCGTTCGAAATGAACACCCACCGATTTAATGAGTGCACTCCGGTTGTGTTTTTGGGGCAATGCAGCTACCTTTAAAAATACATTGAGCCGTTAGAAATGAACGGCCGCCAATTAAATGAGTGCCCTCCGGTAGCGTTTTTGGGGCAATGAAGCTTCATTGGAAATACGTCAAGCTGTTCGAAATGAACAGCCGCCGATTTGATGAGTGCCCTCCGGTGGCGTTTTTGGGGCAATGCAGCTACCATTGGAAATACATCCAGCTGTTGGAAATGAACGGCAGCCGATTTAATGAGTGCCTCCGGTGGCGTTTTTGCGGCAATGCAGCTGCCATTGGAAATACAATAAGCCGTTGGAAATGAACGGCAGCCGATTTAATGAGTTTCTCCAGTGGCGTTTTTGCGGCAATGCAGCTACCATTGGAAATACATCCAGCCGTTCGAAATGAACCGCCGCCGATTTAATGAGTGTCCTCTGGTAGCGTTTTTGGGGCACTGAAGCTACCATTGGAAATACATCAAGCAGTTCGAAATGAACAGACGCCGATTTAATGAGTGCCCTCCGGTGGCGTTCTTGCGGCAATGCAGCTACCAATGGAAATACATGGAGCCGTTGGAAATGAACGGCATTCGATTTAATGAGTGCCCTCCGATGGCGTTTTTGCGGCAATGCAGCTACCATTGGAAATACATCGAGCCGTTGGAAATGAACGGCAGCCGATTTAATGAGTGTCTCCCGTGGCGTTTTTGCGGCAATGCAGCTACCATTGGAAATACATTCCGCCGTTTGAGTGCCCTCCGGTAGCGTTTTTGGGGCAATGAAGCTACTATTGGAAATACGTCAAGCTGTTCGAAATGAACAGCCGCCGATTTAATGGGTGCCCTCCGGTGGCGTTCTTGCGCCAATGCAGCTACCATTGGAAATAAGTCCAGCCGTTGGAAATGAACGGCCGCCGATTTAATGAATGCCCTCCGGTCGCTTTTTGCGCCATTGCATCTACCATTGGCCATACATACAGCCGTTCAAATTGAAGGCCCGCCGATTTAATTAGTGCCCTCCAGGCGCATTTTTGAGGCAATGTAGCTACCATTGGAAATACGTCAAGCCGTTCGAAATGAACTGCCGCCGATTTAATGAGTGCCCTTCAGTGGCGTTCTTGCGGCAATGCAGCTACCATTGGACATACATCCAACCATTCGAAATGAACGGCCGCCGATTTAATGAGTTCCCTCCGGTGGCGTTTTTGCGGCAATGCAGCTACTATTGGAAATACATCGAGCAGTTAGAAATTAACGGCCGCCGATTAAATGAGTGCCCTCCGGTGGCGTTTTTGCGGCAATGCAACTACCAGTGGAAATACATCCAGCCGTTGGAAATGAACGGCTGCCGATTTAAAGTTGTGCACTCCAGTGGCATTTTTGCAGCAATGCAGTTACCATTGGAAATACATCCAGCCATTCGAAATGATCGCCTGCCAATTTAATGAGTGCACACCGGTTGCATTTTCGGGGGAATGCAGCTACCTTTAAAAATACATTGAGCCGTTAGAAATGAACGGCCGCCAATTTAATGAGTGCCCTTCAGTGGCGTTCTTGCGGCAATGCAGCTACCATTGGACATACATCCAACCATTCGAAATGAACGGCCGCCGATTTAATGAGTACCCTCCGGTGGCGTTTTTGCGGCAATGCAGCTACTATTGGAAATACATCGAGCCGTTGGAAATTAACAGTCGCCGATTTAATGAGTGCCCTCCGGTGGCGTTCTTGCGACAATGCAGCGACTATTGGAAATACATCCAGCCGTTGGAAATGAACGACCGCCGATTCAATGAGTGCCCTCCGGTGGCGTTCTTGCGGCAATGCATCTACCATTGGAAATACATGCAGCCGTTCGAAATTAACGCTCACCGATTTAATGAGTGCACTTCGGTTGCGTTTTTGGGGCAATCTAGCTACCTTTAAAAATACATTTAGCCTTTGGAAATGAACGGCCGCCAATTTACTGAGTGTCCTCCGGTGGTGTTCTTGCGGCAATGCAGCTTCCATTGGAATACATCCAGCCGTTCGAAATGAACACCCACCGATTTAATGAGTGCACTCCGGTTGCGTTTTTGGGGCAATGCATGTACCTTTAAAAATACATTGAGCCGTTAGAAATGAACGGCCGCCAATTAAATGAGTGCCCTCCGGTGGCGTTTTAGCGGCAATGCAGCTACCATTGGAAATACATCCAGCCGTTGGAAATGAACGGCAGCCAATTGAATGAGTGTCTCCGGTGTCGTTTTTGTGTTAATGCAGCTACCATTGGAAATACAATGAGTCGTTGGAAATGAATGGCCGCCAATTTAATGAGTGCCCTCCGGTGGCGTTTTTGCGGCAATGCAACCACCATTTGAAAAACTTCGTGAAGTTGGAAATGAATGACCGCCGATTAAATGAGTGCCCTCGGTGGCGTTTTCATGGCAATGCAGCTACCATTGGAAATACATCCAGCCGTTGGAAACGAACGGCAGCCGATTTAATGAGTGTCTCCAGTGGCGTTTTTGCGGCAATGCAGCTACCATTGGAAATACAATGAGCCGTTGGAAATGAACGGCCGTCGATTTAATCAGTTCCCTCCGGTGGCGTTTTTGCTGCAATGCAGCTGCCATTGGAAATACATCGAGCCGTTAGAAATGAACGCCCGCCGATTTAATGAGTTCCCTCCAGTGGCGTTTTGGGGCAATGCAGCTACCATTGGAAATACATCGAGCCGTTCGAAATTAACCGCCGCCGATTTAATGAGTGCCCTCCGGTGGCGTTTTTGGGGCAATGAAGCTCCCATTGGAAATACGTCAAGCTGTTCGAAATGAACAGCCGCCGATTTAATGAGTGCCCTCCGGTGGCGTTCTTGCGGCAATGCAGCTACCATTGGAAATACAATGAGCCGTTGGAAATGAATGGCCGCCAATTTAATGAGTGCCCTCCGGTGGCGTTTTTGGGGCAATGCAACCACCATTTGAAAAACTTCGTGAAGTTGGAAATGAATGACCGCCGATTAAATGAGTGCCCTCGGTGGCGTTTTTACGGCAATGCAGCTACCATTGGAAATACATCGAGCCGTTAGAAATGAACGGCCGCCAATTAAATGAGTGCCCTCCGGTGGCGTTTTAGCGGCAATGCAGCTACCATTGGAAATACATCCAGCCGTTGGAAATGAACGGCAGCCGATTGAATGAGTGTTTCCGGTGGCGTTTTTGTGTTAATGCAGCTACCATTGGAAATACAATGAGCCGTTGGAAATGAATGGCCGCCAATTTAATGAGTGCCCTCCGGTGGCGTTTTTGGGGCAATGCAACCACCATTTGAAAAACTTCGTGAAGTTGGAAATGAATGACCGCCGATTAAATGAGTGCCCTCGGTGGCGTTTTTACGGCAATGCAGCTACCATTGGAAATACATCCAGCCGTTGGAAACGAACGGCAGCCGATTTAATAAGTGTCTCCAGTGGCGTTTTTGCGGCAATGCAGCTACCATTGGAAATACAATGAGCCGTTGGAAATGAACGGCCGTCGATTTAATCAGTTCCCTCCGGTGGCGTTTTTGCTGCAATGCAGCTGCCATTGGAAATACATCGAGCCGTTAGAAATGAACGCCCGCCGATTTTAATGAGTTCCCTCCAGTGGCGTTTTGGGGCAATGCAGCTACCATTGGAAATACATCGAGCCGTTCGAAATTAACCGCCGCTGATTTAATGAGTGCCCTCCGGTGGCGTTTTTGGGGCAATGAAGCTCCCATTGGAAATACGTCAAGCTGTTCCAAATGAACAGCCGCCGATTTGATGAGTGCCCTCCGGTGGCGTTTTCGGGGCAATGCAGCTACCATTGGAAATACATCCAGCCGTTGGAAATGAACGGCAAACGATTAAATGAGTGTCTCCGGTGGCGTTTTTTGTGGCAATGCAGCTACCATTGGAAATACAATGAGCCGTTGAAAATGAACAGCCGCCGATTTAATGAGTGCCCTCCGGTGGCGTTCTTGCGGCAATGCAGCTACCAATGAAAATACATCGAGCCGTTGTAAATGAACGGCATTCGATTTAATGAGTGCCATCCGATGGCGTTTTTGCGGCAATGCAGCTACCATTGGAAATACATCGAGCCGTTGTAAATGAACGGCAGCCGATTTAATGAGTGTCTCCGGTGGCGTTTTTGCAGCAATGCAACTACCATTCGAAATACAATGAGCCGTTGGAAATGAACGGCCGCCAATTCAATGAGTGCCCTCCGGTGGCGTTCTTGCGGCAATGCAGCTACCATTGGAAATACATCCTGCCGTTCGAAATGAACGTCTACCAATTTAATGATGCACACCGGTTGCATTTTTGGGGGAATGCAGCTAACTTTCAAAATACATTGAGCCGTTAGAAATGAACCGCCACCAATTTAATGAGTGCCTTGGTGGCGTTTTTGCGACAATGCAGCTACCATTGGACATGCATCCAATCATTCGAAATGAACGGCCGCCGATTTAATGAATGCCCTCCGGTGGCCTTTTTGGGCAATGCAGCTACCATTGGAAATACATCGAGCTGTTGGAAATTAACAGCCGCCGATTTAATGAGTGCCCTCCGGTCGCTTTTTGCGGCAATGCAGCTACCATTGGAAATACATCGTGCCGTTGGAAATGAATGGCAGCCGATTTAATGAGTGTCTCCGGTGGCGTTTTTGCAGCAATGCAGCTACCATTGGAAATACAATGAGCCGTTGGAAATGAACGGCTGCCGATTTAATGAGTGCCCTCCGGTGGCGTTCTTGCGGCAATGCAGCTACCATTGGAAATACATCCAGCCGTTCGAAATGAACAGCCGCCGATTTAATGAGTGCCCTCCGGTGGCGTTATTGCGGCAATGCAGCTACCAATGGAAATACATCGAGCCGTTAGAAATGAACGGCCGCCAATTAAATGAGTGCCCTCCGGTGGCGTTTTAGCGGCAATGCAGCTACCATTGGAAATACATCCAGCCGTTGGAAATGAACGGCAGCCGATTGAATGAGTGTCTCCGGTGGCGTTTTTGTGTTAATGCAGCTACCATTGGAAATACAATGAGCCGTTGGAAATGAATGGCCGCCAATTTAATGAGTGCCCTCCGGTGGCGTTTTTGGGGCAATGCAACCACCATTTGAAAAACTTCGTGAAGTTGGAAATGAATGACCGCCGATTAAATGAGTGCCCTCGGTGGCGTTTTTACGGCAATGCAGCTACCATAGGAAATACATCCAGCCGTTGGAAACGAACGGCAGCCGATTTAATGAGTGTCTCCAGTGGCGTTTTTGCGGCAATGCAGCTACCATTGGAAATATAATGAGCCGTTGGAAATGAACGGCCGTCGATTTAATCAGTTCCCTCCGGTGGCGTTTTTGCTGCAATGCAGCTGCCATTGGAAATACATCGAGCCGTTCGAAATTAACCGCCGCCGATTTAATGAGTGCCCTCCGGTGGCGTTTTTGGGGCAATGAAGCTCCCATTGGAAATACGTCAAGCTGTTCGAAATGAACAGCCGCCGATTTAATGAGTGCCCTCCGGTGGCGTTCTTGCGGCAATGCAGCTACCATTGGAAATACATCCAGCCGTTGGAAATGAACGGCCGCCGATTTAATGAGTGCCCTCCGGTGGCGTTATTGCGGCAATGCTGCTACCAATGGAAATACATCGAGCCGTTGGAAATGAACGGCATTTGATTTAATGAGTGCCCTCCGATGGCGTTTTTGCGGCAATGCAGCTACCATTGGAAATACATCGAGCCGTTGTAAATGAACGGCAGCTGATTTAATGAGTGCCCTGGGTGGCGTATTTGCGGCAATGCAGCTACCATCGGAAATACATTGAGCCCTTTGAAATGAACAGCCACTGATTTATTAAGAACCCTCCGGTGGCGTTTTTAGGGCAATGCAGCTACCATTGGAAATACATCCAAACATTCGAAATGAACGGCCGCCAATTTAAATGAGTGCCCTCCGTGGCGTTTTTGCGGCAATGGAGCTACCATTGGAAATACTTCGTGCCGTTGGAAATGAACGGCCGCCGATTAAATGAGTGCCCTGGGTGGCGTATTTGCGGCAATGCAGGTACCATCGGAAATACATCGAGCCGTTTGAAATGAACAGCCACCGATTTAATAAGTACCCTCCTGTGGGTTTTTTGCGGAAATGCAGCTACCATTGGAAATACATCCAGCCGTTGGAAATGAACGGCAGCCGATTTAATGAGTGTCTCCGGTGAAGTTTTTGCGGCAATGGAGCTACCATCGGAAATACATCCAGCCGTTTGAAATGAACGGCTGCCGATTTAATAAGTGCTCTCCGGTGGCGTTTTTCGGGCAATGCAACTACCATTGGAAATACTTCGTGCCGTTGGAAATGAACGGCTGCCGATTATTTGAGTGTCCTCGGTGGCGTATTTGCGGCAATGCAGCTACCATTGGAATTACATCCAGCCGTTTGAAATGAACAGCCACTGATTTAATAAGTGCCCTCCGGTGGCGTTTTTTGCGGAAATGCAGCAACCATTGGAAATACATCCAGCCGTTCGAAATGAACCGCCGCCGATTTAATGATTGCCCTCCGGTAGCGTTTTTGGGGCAATGAAGCTACCATTGGATATACGTCAAGCCGTTCGAAATGAACAGCCGCCGATTTGATGAGTGCCCTCCGGTGGCGTTTTCGGGGCAATGCAGCTACCATTGGAAATATATCCAGCCGTTGGAAATGAACGGCAGCCGATTTAATGAGTGTCTCCGGTGGCGTTTTTTGTGGCAACGCAGCTACCATTGGAAATACAATGAGCCGTTGAAAATGAACAGCCGCCGATTTAATGAGTGCCCTCCGATGGCGTTTTTGCGGCAATGCAGCTACCATTGGAAATACATCGAGCCGTTGGAAATGAACGGCATTCGATTTAATGAGTGTCTCTGGTGGCGTTTTTGCAGCAATGCAACTACCATTCGAAATACAATGAGCCGTTGGAAATGAACGGCCGCCAATTCAATGAGTGCCCTCCGGTGGCGTTCTTGCGGCAATGCAGCTACCATTGGAAATACATCCTGCCGTTCGAAATGAACGTCTACCAATTTAATGATGCACACCGGTTGCATTTTTGGGGGAATGCAGCTACCTTTCAAAATACATTGAGCCGTTAGAAATGAACCGCCACCAATTTAATGAGTGCCTTGGTGGCGTTTTTGCGGCAATGCAGCTACCATTGGACATGCATCCAATCATTCGAAATGAACGGCCGCCGATTTAATGAGTGCCCTCCGGTGGCCTTTTTGGGCAATGCAGCTACCATTGGAAATACATCGAGCTGTTGGAAATTAACAGCCGCCGATTTAATGAGTGCCCTCCGGTCGCTTTTTGCGGCAATGCAGCTACCATTGGAAATACATCGTGCCGTTGGAAATGAATGGCAGCCGATTTAATGAGTGTCTCCGGTGGCGTTTTTGCAGCAATGCAGCTACCATTGGAAATACAATGAGCCGTTGGAAATGAACGGCTGCCGATTTAATGAGTGCCCTCCGGTGGCGTTCTTGCGGCAATGCAGCTACCATTGGAAATCATCCAGCCGTTGGAAATGAACGGCCGCCGATTTAATGAGTGCCCTCCGGTCGCTTTTTTTGGCAATGCAGCTACCATTGGAAATACAATGAGCTGTTCGAAATGAAATCCGCCAATTTAATGAGTGCCCTCCGGTGGCGTTCTTGCGGCAATGCAGCTACCATTGGAAATCATCCAGCCGTTGGAAATGAACGGCCGCCGATTTAATGAGTGCCCTCCGGTCGCTTTTTTTGGCAATGCAGCTACCATTGGAAATACATCCAGCCGTTCGAAAACAACGCCCGCCGATCTACAGGGAGTGCAGAATTATTTGGCAAGTTGTATTTTTGAGGATTAATTTTATTATTGAACAACAACCATGTTCTTAATGAACCCAAAAGTCTCTTAATATCAAAGCTGAATATTTTGGAAGTTGGAGTGGGGCTTTTTTAGTTTTAGCTATTTTAGGAGGATATCTGTGTGTGCAGGTGACTATTACTGTGCATAATTATTAGGCAACTTAACAAAAAACAAATCTATACCCATTTCAATTATTTATTTTCATCAGGGAAACCAATATAACATCTCAACATTCACAAATATACATTTCTGACATTCAAAAACAAAACAAAAACAAATCAGTGACCAATATAGCCACCTTTCTTTGCAAGGACACTCAAAAGCCTGCCATCCATGGATTCTGTCAGTGCTTTGATCTGTTCACGATCAACATTGCGTGCAGCAGCGACCACAGCCTCCCAGACACTGTTCAGAGAGGTGTACTGTTTTCCCTCCTTGTAAATCTCACATTTGATGAGGGACCACAGGTTCTCTATGGGGTTCAGATCAGGTGAACAAGGAGGCCATGTCATTAGTTTTTCTTCTTTTAGACCCTTTCTTGCCAGCCACGCTGTGGAGTACTTGGATGCGTGTGATGGAGCGTTGTCCTGCATGAAAATCATGTTTTTCTTGAAGGATGCGGACTTCTTCCTGTACCACTGCTTGAAGAAGGTGTCTTCCAGAAACTGGCAGTAGGACTGGGAGTTGAGCTTGAGTCCATCCTCAACCCGAAAAGGCCCCACAAGCTCATCTTTGAGGATACCAGCCCATACCAGTACCCCACCTCCACCTTGCTGGCGTCTGAGGCGGACTGGAGCTCTCTGCCCTTTACCGATCCAGCCACGGGCCCATCCATCTGGCCCATCAAGACTCACTCTCATTTCATCAGTCCATAAAACTTTAGAAAAAATTTTCTTGGCCGAGTCTTGACGTTTCAGTTTGTGTGTCTTGTTCAGTGGTGGTCGTTTTTCAGCCTTTCTTACCTTGGCCATGTCCCTGAGTATTGCACACCTTGTGCTTTTGGGCACTCCAGTGATGTTGCAGCTCTGAAATATGGCAAAACTGGTGGCAAGTGGCATCTTGGCAGTTGTACGCTTGACTTTTCTCAGTTCACGGGCAGTTATTTTGCGCCTTGGTTTTTCTGCACGCTTCTTGCGACCCTGTTGACTATTTTGAATGTAACGCTTGATTGTTCAATGATCACGCTTCAGAAGCTTGGCAATTTTAAGAGTGCTGCATCCCTCTGCAAGATATCTCACTATTTTTGACTTTTCAGAGCCTGTCAAGTCCCTCTTCTGACCCATTTTGCCAAAGGAAAGGAAGTTGCCTAATAATTATGCACACCTGATATAGGGTGTTGATGTCATTAGATCACACCCCTTCTCATTACAGAGATGCACATCACCTGATATGCTTAATTGGTAGTAGGCTTTCGAGCCTATACAGCTTGGAGTAAGACAACATGCATAAAGAGGATGTGGTCAAAATACTCATTTGCCTAATAATTCTGCACTCCTTGTACATGAACTGTGAGCTGAACAACATCAAATGGCTCATTTAAAGGTTGTTCAGCATGGAAACACTTTTAATGTGTCCTTTTTGTTTTGTTTTATGTCAATACCACCTGGCTCATTTGTCATTGAAAATTTCTCTGACTTAGGCACTCATTTGTTGTCAGACAACAATAAGTGCTTCTTGTTGGGGCAATTTTGTTGACTTTGTGCAAGGATTGGTCAGAAATTAACATGTTTCTTCAGTGACAGGATTCAATTGTCCACAAGTGAACGTGTTCATCTTACAAGGTGTCTACACACTGCAGGGATTTCCGATCTGATCTCATTTTTAGTTCACACAGCTCTACTGGAAGCACTGACTTAAACTATTTCTGTGGTAAGTTATTTGGTTTAGGTGATGTTTACGCACAAGTGCCTTGCCCCATTCAAGAAAGCTCGGCTAAGCTATCTTTTAAGGAAGAACTACTCGCTAAAAGCCGCTGCATATTTGGGATAATGTTTTTAGCAAACTGTGATGTCCTTAAAAGTTGCACTGATGTTTTTTATTCTCATAAGTGCTTCCTTTTGGGGTGGTCTCAGCTGTGAATGATCCGACGGACGGGTGTTTCTAATTGATAACAATCTCACATGTTATCTTTGATAGCCTCTTTATTTTCGAGGGACTTAAGATTACTCCTGGACATATGTATACATGGAGCGGGTATGGTTTCAATGCTTTTAAAGACACCCATCATATTATGCTACACAACGAGTTAGCTGGAGGAACCTTGTGCAGACCAGTCTGTTTATTCACCCAACAAGGGCACTGTCTTTAATTAATGCAATTGTAAGTGCTACTTGTTGGGGCAATAGCACAGGCATGATCGATGAGCTGAACAACATCAAACGGCTCTTGTAGAGGTCATTTAGCATAGTAACGCCTTAAATGTGTCATTTTTGTTTTGTTTTATTTCAATACCATTGGTTTATTTGTCACCAAAATTGCTCTGACAAAAGCACTCTGTTGTATTTTGAGAATAGTAAGTGATTTTTGTTGGGGTTGTTTTGTTTTCTTTGTACAAGGACTGGTCAGAAATTAAAATGTCTTCTTCTGTGACAGGTTTCAATTGACTACAAGTGAAGGTGTTCATCTCACAAGCTTTCCACACACTGCAGGGATTTCCTGTGTGCAAGAGCTGATCTCATTTTTTATTACCACAACCCGACTGGAAGCACTGACTTAAACTATTGCTGTGGTAAGTGCTTTGGTTTAGGTCATGTCTACGCACGAGTTCCTTCCCCCATTCATGAAAACTCAGCTAAGCTGTCTTTTAAGGAAGAACTACTTGCTAGATGCAAGTTGCAAGTGATGTTTTGTATTCTCATAAGTGCTTCCTTTTGGGGTAGTCTCAGCTGCAATAGATCCAATGGGTGGGTTTCTCTGATTGACAACGATCAGAAAGAATCGTGTGGATGGCCACTCAATGTTTGAGGGGCTGCATAATACTTCTAGACATTTGTATGCAAGGAGGGCGGGGCACGTTTCTCAGATTTATAATAATCTCACATGTTATTGTTGATGCCTCTTTATTTTTGAGGGACTTCAGATTACTCCTGGACATTTGTATACATGGAGGGGGGGGTAAGGTTGCAATGACTTTAAAGACACCCATCAATTCATGCTACACAAAAAGTAGCTGGAGGGTCATTGTGTTGACCAGTTTGTTTACTCACCCTACAAGGGCACTGACTTTAATACATGCAATTGTAAGTGCTACTTGTTAGGTTAAAAGCACAAGCTTGAACTATGAACTGAAAAACATCAAACGGCACTACTCTCTTAATGCAACTGCATAACTTGGATGTTTTTAGCAAACTGTGATGTCCTCAAAGGTTGCACTGATGTTTTTTATTCTCATAAGTGCTTCCTTTTGGGGTATTCTCTGCTGTGCATGATCCGACTGACGGGTTTTTCTGATTGATAGCAATCTCACAAGTTATCTTTAATGGCCTCTTTATTGTTGAGGGACTTCAGATTACTCCTGGAGATTTGTATACATGGAGGGCGGGTTTGGTTTCAATGCTTTTAAAGACACCCATCATTTCATGCTACAAAACGAGTTAGCTGGAGGAACCTTGCACAGACCAGTCTGTTTATTCACCCAACAAGGACACCGACTTTAATTCATGCAATTGTAAGTGCTACTTGTTGGGGCAATAGCTGAACAACATCAAACAGCTCTTGTAGAGGTCATTTAGCATGGGAAAGCCTTAAATGTGTGATTTTTGTTTGGTTTTGTTTTATTTCATTACTATTAGTTCATTTGACACCAAAATTGCTCTGAGAAAAGCACTCATTTGTGTTTTGAGAATAATAAGTGCTTCTCGTTGGGGAAGTTTTGTTGTCTTTGTACAAGGACTGGTCAGTAATGAAAATGTCTTGTTCTGTGACAGGCTTCAATTGTCCACAAGTGAACGTGTTGATCTCACAAAGTTTCCTCACAATGTAGGGATTTCTTATGTATAACAACTGTTCTCATTATTGATTACCAAAACCTGACTAGAAGCACTGACCTAAACTATTGCTGCGGTGAATGCTTTTGATTGGGTCATGTTGACGCACGAGTGCCCCATTCATTGAAGCTCGGCTTAACTGTCTTTTAAGGAAGAACTACTCGATAGATGCAGCCGCATATTTTGGATGTTTTTTGTGATGTCCTCAAAAGTTGCACTGATGTTTTGTTTTCTCACAAGTACTTCTTTTTTAGGGTTGTCTCAGCTGTGCATGATCCGACTGGCGGGTTCCTCAAATTGATAACATTCTCACATGTTATTGTTGATGGCTTCTTTATTTTCGAGGGACTCCTGAATATTCCTAGACATTTGTATGCATGGAGGGCGGGGTAAGGTATCAATGCCTTTAAAGACACGCATCACTTCATGCTAAACAACGAGTTAGCTGGAGGAACATTGTGCAAACCACTCTGTTTATTCACCCAACATGAGCACTGACTTGTAATTATGCAATAGCAAGTGTTACTTGTTGGGCTAATAGCACAGACATGAGCTATAGGCTGAACAGCATCAAACAGCACTTGTAGAGGTCATTTAGCATGGGAACGCCTTAAATGTGTCCTTTTTGTTTTGTTTTATTTCAATACCATTGGTTCATTTGTCACCAAAATTGCTCTGACAAAAGCACTCGGTTGTATTTTGAGAATAGTAAGTGCTTTTTGTTGTGGTAGTTTTGTTGTCTTTGTACAAGGACTGGTCAGAAATGAAAATGTCTTCTTCTGTGACGGGTTTCAATTGACCACTAGTGAAGGTGTTCATCTCACAAGCTTTCCACACACTGCAGGGATTTCCTATGTGTAAGAGCTGATCTCATTTTTGATTACCACAACCCGACTGGAGGCGCTGATTTAAACTATTGCTGTGGTAAGTGCTTTGGTTTAGGTCATGTCTACGCACGAGTTCCTTCCCCATTTCATGAAAACTCGGCTAAGCTGTCTTTTAAGGAAGAACAACTCGCTAGATGCAAGTTGCATTGATGTATTGTATTCTCATAAATGCTGCCTTTTGGGTTTGTCTCAGCTGCAAATGATCCAATGGGTGGGTTTCTCTGATTGACAACAATCAGAAAGAATCGTGTGGATGGCCCCTCAATGTTTGAGGGGCTGCATAATACTCCTGGACATTTGTATGCATGGAGGGCGGGGCACATTTCTCAGATTGATAATAATCTCACATGTTATTGTTGATGGCCTCTTTATTTTTGAGGGACTTCAGATTACTCCTGGACATTTGTATACATGGAGGGCGGGGTAAGGTTGCAATGACTTTAAAGACACCCATCAATTCATTATACACAAAAAGTTAGCTGGAGGGTCATTGTGTCGACCAGTCTGTTTACTCACCCTACAAGGGCACTGACTTTAATACATGCAATTGTAAGTGCTACTTGTTGGGGTAATAACACAGGCTTGAGCTATGAACTGAACAACATCAAACCGCACTACTTTCTAAATGCAACTGCACAACTTGCATAATGTTTTTAGCAAACTGTGATGTCCTCAAAAGTTGCACTGATGTTTTGTTTTCTCAATAGTGCTTCTTTTTTAGGGTTGTCTCAGCTGTGCATGATCCGACTGGCGGGTTTCTCATATTGATAACATTCTCACATGTTATTGTTGATGGCCTCTTTATTTTCGAGGGACTGCAGAATACTCCCGGACATTTGTATGCATGGAGGGCGGGGTAAGGTATCAATGCCTTTAAAGACACCCATCACTTTGTGCTAGTCAAGTCAAGTCAAATTTATTTATATAGCCCTTAATCACAAAAATGTCCCAAAGGACTGCACAGGATTACAGTTACAAAATTACACAATTACCTGATCTTAAACCAGCATGCGGGCAAGGAAAAACTCAAAAACCTCAGTGTGAGGAGAAAAGAGAAACCTTGAGAAAGGACCTCACATGTGGTAATCCCCCTTCCAGGATTGACGAGGGTGAATTACAATTAGCATTACTGTACACATAATAGTAATTATTGGGTAAGATGTTGAAAATGTCCGGAAAGTGCATGACATCAACGACGGCCCCAGCCTGCAAATCAGTCCAGAAAGTCTATGACGGCCATGACGCTGCCTCCCGTCTCTGCCAGCTGGTAAATGCAGGGCTTGACAAGCTGCATGTCAGATGCCGGTCCGCTGACCCATCCCAAATCATCCTTCTCCTTCGTATCAGCCAGGCAGGCGTCGGAAAAAGACAGGACAAAACAGAATATGAGGTGGGCATCAATCATATGCTTTGGAATAGAAGTGTGTCTTAAGCCTCAATTTAAAAACCTCCGTTGAGGTTGCAGATCTTATCTCCAGAGGCAGGGCGTTCCATAACACCGGGGTCCGGATGGAGAACGCTCTCGAGCCCGCAGACTTCTTGGCTCTCGGAGTCACAAGTAGACCGGCATTTTCCGAGCGCAGACTCCGTGCAGGAACATAGGGGGAAATAAAATCGGAGAGATAAGAGGGTGCAAGCCCATGCAAACATTTATATGTTAATAAGAGAACCTTAAAGTCACATCTTAAGTGGACTGTGAGCCAGTGCAAGTTGGCCAATACAGGAGTAATATGCTCAAACTTTTTGGTCTTAGTCAAAAATTTAGCTGCCGCATTCTGAACAACAAGTTAGCTGGAGGAACATTGTGCAAACCAGTCTGTTTATTCACGCAACATAGTCACTGACATCTTTCCCAGCACATTTCCAATGGTAGCTGCATTGCTGCAAAAACGCCACCGGAGACATTCAGTAAATCGGCTGCCGTTCATTTCGAACGGCTGGATGTATTTCCAATGGTAGCCGCATTGCCCCAAAAACGCCACCGGAGGGCACTCATTAAATCTGCGGCCGTTCATTTCCATCGGCTCGATGTATTTCCAATGGTAGCTGCATTCCCGCAAAAAACGCCACCGCAGGGTTCTTATTAAGTCGGTGGCTGTTCATTTCAAACGGCTGGATGTATTTCCAATGGTAGCTGCATTGCCGCAAAAACGCCACCGAGGGAACTCATTTAATCGGCGGCCATTCATTTCCAACGACACGAAGTATTTCCAATGGTAGTTGCATTGACCCAAAAACGCCACCGGAGGGCACTCATTAAATTGGCGGCCGTTCATTTCCAACGGCTCATTGTATTTCCAATGGTAGCTGCATTGCCGCAAAAATGCCACCGGAGACACTCATTAAATCGGCTGGCGTTCATTTCCAAGGGCTGGATGTATTTCCAATGGTAGCTGCATTGCCGTTAAAACGCCACCGGAGGGCACTCATTTAATTGGCGGCCGTTCATTTCTAACGGCTCAATGTATTTTTAAAGGTAGCTGCATTGCCCAAAAAACGCAAACGGAGTGCACTCATTAAATCGGTGGGCGTTCATTTCGAACGGCTGGATGTATTTCCAATGGAAGCTGCATTGCCGAAAGATAGCCACCTGAGGGCACTCATCAAATTTGCGGCCGTTCATTTCCAACGGCTAAATGTATTTTTAAAGGTAGCTGGATTGCCCCAAAAACGCAACCGGAGTGCACTCATTAAATCGGCGGGCGTTTTTTTCGAACGGCTGGATGTACCGTATTTTCCGCACTATATGGCGCACCGTGTTATAAGGCGCACCTTCAATGAATGATATATTTTAAAACTTTTGCCATACATAAGACGCACCCCATTATAAGGCGCTATAAGTGCATGCTGGTTTAAGATCAGGTAATTGTGCAATTTTGTAATTGTAATCCTGTGCAGTCCTTCGAGACATTTTTGTGATTAAGGGCTATTTACGGTAAATAAATGTGACTTGACTTGACTACAGTAGAGAATGTAGTTAAGTTATGCAACCTCTAGATGTTGCCACGCTAAAGGCAATGTCAACAAAACATTCAAAAAGGTCAAACTTTATTGTTAACAAACGAAGTCAGCTGGCAGTTGCTGTGAAACAGTAGTTCGAGTACGGATGAATAGATTGCATCTTTTCATAAAACGAAAGCACCAAGTAGGACCACCCCTGAATTCTTTAATATTGAGTTCCTGTGCCAGCGCTGTTGCCTTCATACGTATAGTTATCGTTATCGTAATGACACTTCTGCTTGCCGCTCTTTGTTGAACAACCCACTGTTCAAGTGTCTCCTCTAACTCTGGCCATCTTGCTTTATTGCCACGGAAACTTTGTTGAGTTTTCCTTACTTGGCGGAGCTTATCTTAATCCTTTCTCCACTTCCGTACCATCGATTAATTTATGTTTAACTCTCTCGCTGCCGCTCTATTGCGTGACTGATCGCCTTGAGTTTAAACTCGGCGTTGTACGCGTGTCTCTTAACAGGAGCCATTTTTTTTATACAAATGCACGAATGAAAGAGAATCGTTGTTTAATATTTCCCAGTATGCACAGCGCGAAAAATGGAGTCGGCGGCTGTTTCTCGTAGTTGCGAGAAAATTAAACATCTTAAGTGGACTGGGAGCCAGTGCAAGTTGGCCAATACAGGAGTAATATGCTCAAACTTTTTGGTCTTAGTCAAAAGTTTAGCCGCCACATTCTGAACAACAAGTTAGCTGGAGGAACATTGTGCAAACCAGTCTGTTTATTCACGCAACATAGTCACTGAAATCTTTCCCAGCACATTTCCAATGGTAGCTGCATTGCTGCAAAAACGCCACCAGAGGGCACTCATCAAATCGGCGGCTGTTCATTTCGAACGGCTTGACGTATTTCCAATGGTAGCTTCATTGCCCCAAAAACGCTACCGCAGGGCACTCATTAAATCAGCAGCGGTTCATTTCGAACGGCTGGATGTATTTCCAATGGTTGCTGCCTTTCCGCAAAAACGCCACCGGAGGGCACTTTTAAATCAGTGGCTGTTCATTTCAAACGGCACGAAGTATTTCCAATGGTAGTTGCATTGCCGCAAAAACGCCACCGGAGAGCACTTATTAAATCGGCAGCCGTTCATTTCGAACGGCTGGATGTATTTCCGATGGTAGCTGCATTGCCGCAAAAACGCCACCGGAGACACTCATTAACTCGGCTGCCGTTCATTTCCAACGGCTGGATGTATTTCCAATGGTAGCTGCATTGCCGCAAAAAACCCACAGGAGGGTACTTATTAAATCGGTGGCTGTTCATTTCAAACGGATTGATGTATTTCCGATGGTACCTGCATTGCCGCAAATACGCCACCCAGGGCACTCATTTAATCGGCAGCCGTTCATTTCATACGGCACGAAGTATTTCCAATGGTAGCTCCATTGCTGCAAAAATGCCACGGAGGGCACTCATTTGAATCGGCGGCCGTTCATTTCGAATGTTTGGATGTATTTCCAATGGTAGCTGCATTGCCGCAAAAACGCCACCGGAGGGCACTCAATAAATTGGCGGCCGTTCATTTAACGGCTCAATGTATTTTTAAAAGTAGCTGCATTGTCCCAAAAATGCAACCGGAGTGCACTCATTACTGTATGTGTTATTCTCAAATGAGTAACACTTACTAGTGCATAATTTAAAGTCAGTGCCCTCTTTGGGTGAATAAACAGACATGTCAGCACAATGACCCTCCAGCTAATTTCTTGTGTAGCATAAATTGATGGGTGTCAGTGAAACCTTACCCCGCCCTCCATGTATTCAAATATCCCAGAGATCTATACAGCCCCCCAACCATTGAGTGGCCATCAACACGAACCTTTGTGATTGTTAGTAATTGGAAAAGTTGGATCATGCACAGCTGAGACAACCCCAAAAGGAAGCACTTATGAGACTACAAAACATCAGTGCAACTTTGAGGACATCACAGTTTGCTAAAAACATTATCCAAAATATGCAGCTGCATCTAGCGAGTAGTTCTTCCTTATAAGACAGCTCAGCCGAGTTTTCATGAATGGGGGAAGGAACTCGTGCGTAGACATGACTTAAACCAAAGCACTTACCACAGCAATTGTTTAAGTCAGCGCTTCCAGTCGGGTTGTGGTATTCAAAAATGACATCAGCTCTTACACATAGGAAATCCCTGCAGTGTGTGGAAAGCTTGTGAGATGAACACCTTCACTTGTGGTCAATTGAAACCTGTCACAGATGAAGACATTTTCATTTCTGACCAGTCTTTGTACGAAGACAACAAAACAACCCCAATAAAAAGCACTTACTATTCTCAAAACACAACGATTCATTTTGTCAGAGCAATTTTGGTGACAAATGAACGAATGGTATTGAAATAAAACAAAACGAAAAGGACACATTTAAGGCATTTCCATGCTAAATGACCTCTACAAGTGCTGTTTGATGCTGTTCAGCTCATAGCTCATGTCTGTGCTATTGCCCCAACAAGTAGCACTTACTATTGCATAATTACAAGTCAGTGCTCATGTTGGGTGAATAAACAGACTGGTTTGCACAATGTTCCTCCAGCTAACTCGTTGTTTAGCATGAAGTGATGGGTGTCTTTAAAGGCATTGATACCTTACCCCGCCCTCCATGCATACAAATGTCTAGGAGTATTCAGCAGTCCCTCGAAAATAAAGAGGCCATCAACAATAACATGTGAGAATGTTATCAATATGAGAAACCCGCCAGTCGGATCATGCACAGCTGAGACAACCCTAAAAAAGAAGTACTTGTGAGAAAACAAAACATCAGTGCAACTTTTGAGGACATCACAATTTGCAAAAAACATCCAAAATATGCGGCTGCATCTATCGAGTAGTTCTTCCTTAAAAGACAGTCAAGCCGAGCTTTCATGAATGGGGCACTCGTGCGTCAACATGACCCAATCAAAAGCACTTACCGCAGAAATAGTTTAGGTCAGTGCTTCCATTCATGTTGTGGTAATCAAAAATGAGAACTGTTGTTATACATAGGAAATCCCTACATTGTGAGGAAACCTTGTGAGATGAACATGTTCACTTGTGGACAATTGAAGCCTGTCACAGAACAAGTGACTTTCATTACTGACCAGTCCTTGTACAAACACAACAAAACTTCCCCAACGAGAAGCACTTATTATTCTCAAAACACAAATGAGTGCTTTTCTCAGAGCAATTTTGGTGACAAATGAACCAATGGTAATGAAATAAAACAAAACCAAACAAAAAGGACACATTTAAGGCGTTCCCATGCTAAATTACCTCTACAATAGCTGTTTGATGTTGTTCAGCTCATAGCTCATGTCTGTGCTATTGCCCCAACACGTAGCACTTACTATCGCATAATTTCAAGTCAGTGCTCCTGTTGGGTGAATAAACGTACGGGTCTGCACAAGGTTCTTCCAGCTGACTCGTTGTGTAGCATGAAAGTATGGGTGTCTTTAAAGGCATTGAAACCATACCCGCCCTGTATACAAATGTCCAGGAGTATTCTGAAGTCCCTCACCAATAAAGAGGCCATCAACAATAACATGTGAGATTGTTATCAATCTGAAAAACGTGTCCCGCCCTCTATGCATACAAATGTCCAGGAGGATTATGCAGCCCCTCGAACATTGAGTGGGCATCCACACGATTCTTTGATTGTTGTCAATCAGAGAAACCCACCCATTTGATCATTTGCAGCTGAGACAATCCCAAAAGGAAGCACTTATGAGAAAACAAAACACCAGTGCAACTTTTGAGAAAATCAGAGTTTGCTAAAAACAAGTTATGCAGCTCCATCTAGCGAGTAATTCTTCCTTAAAAAGCTTAGCCGAGATTTCATGACTTAGGCAAGGCACTGTTGCGTCAACATGACATAAACAATTGCAATAACTACAGAGGCCATCAACACAAGGTGTGAAATTGTCTTTAATCGGAAAAACCCACCCGTTGGATCATAAAAAAGCTGAGACAAACCCAAAATGAAGCATTTATTAGCATACAAAACATTAGTGCAACCTTTGAGGACATCACAGTTTGCTAAAAATATAATCCAAGTTATGCAATACTATTTAGAGAGTAGTGCCGTTTGATGTTGTTCAGCTCATAGCTCATGCCTGTGCTGTTACCCGCAACAAATAGCACTTACAATTGCATGGATTAAAGTCATTGCCCTTGTAGGGTGAGTAAACAGACTGGTCGTCACAATGACCCTCCAGCTAACTTGTTGTGTAGCGTGAATTGATGGGTGTCTTTAAAATCATTGCAACCTTACCAAAAATGACATCAGCTGTGATGCATCGGAAATCCCTGCAGTGTTTGGAAACTTTCTGAGATGAACACGTTCATTTGTGGACAATTGAAGCCTGTAACTGAAGATTACATGTTAATTTCTGAAAGTCAACAAAACTGCCCCAACAAGAAGCACTTATTGTTCTCCGAAAACAAATGTCAGAGCAATTTTCAATGACAAATGAGCCAGATGATATTGACATAAAACAAAAACAAACCAAAAGGACACATTTAAAGCGTTTCCATGCTGAACAACCTTCAATTGAGCCATTTGGTGTTGCTCAGCTCACTGTTCATGTCTTTGTTATTGTCCCAACAAGTAGCACTTACTATTGAACAATACTTCCTCAGACCAAGTAAAAAAAATAATTTTATAACAGCAAAACTAAATCAAACATTTGAAAATGTCCATTGATGCACTCAGTACTTGGTTGGGAATCCTTTTGCACGGATTACTGCATCAATCCGGCGTGGCATGGAGGCAATCAGCCTGTGGCATTGCTGAGGTGTTATTGATGCCCAGGATGCTTCGATAGCGGCCTTCAGCTCATTTGCATTTGTAGGTCTGGTGTCTTTCATCTTCTTAACTATACCCCACAAATTCTCGATGGGGTTCAGGTCAGGGGAATTAGCAGGCCAATCAAGGACATGGTCAGTGCACCAGTTACTGGTGGTTTTGGCACTGTGGGCAGGTGCCAGATCATGCTGGAAAATGAAATACTCATCTCCATGGAGTTTTTCAGCAGATGGAAGCATGTAGTGCTCTAAAATCTCTTGGTACACAGTTGCATTTACTCTGGACTTGATGAAACACAGTGGACCAACACCAGCAGCTGACATGGCTCCCCAAACCATTGCTTACTGTGGGAACTTCACACTGGATTTCAAGCAACTTGGATTTTGCTCTTCTCCAGCCTTTCTCCAGACTCTGGCGCCTTGACTTCCAAATGAAATGCAAAACTTGCTTTCGTCTGAAAAGAGGACTTTGGACCACTCTGCAACTGTCCAGTGCTTCTTCTCCATAGCCCAAGTCAGACGCTTCTTCCGTTGTCTTGAGTTCAGAAGTGGCCTGACCATGGGAATACGGCTATTGTAGCCCATTTCCCGGACACGTCTGTGAACTGTGGCTTTTGATACCTGGACTCCAGCTTCAGCCCACTGTCTTTGAAGCTCCCTCAAATTCTGGAAGCGGCTCTTCTTCACAATTTTGTTAAGGCTGCGGTCATCTCTCTTGGTTGTGCAGCGTTTCCGGCCACATTTTTCCCTTCCAACAGACTTTTTGTGGATATGCTTTGAAACTGCACTCTGTGAACAGCCTGCTCTTTGAGAAATTTATTTTTGTGTCTTACCCTCCTGATGGAGGGTATCAATGATGGTCCTCTGGACAGCAGTCAGATCAGCAGTCTTCCCCATACTTGTGATTTAGTTTACTGAACCAAGCTGAGTGTTTTTAAGGCTCAGGAAACCCTCGCAAGGTGTTTCGAGTTAATTAGATGATTCAGGTGATTAGTTGAATAGCCTACTTGTATACTTTTTCATGATATTCTAATATTTTGAGATAGGATTTTTGAGTTTTCTTAAGCTGTAAGCCAAATTCAGCAATATTAAAATAATAAAAGGCTTGAAATAGTTCAGTTGATGTGTAATGAATCCAGAATGTATGACATTTTTGTTTTTTTAATTGCATTACAGAAAATAAAGAACTTTATCACAATATTCTAATTTTCTGAGACAGTCCAGTATATAAATGTCCAGGAGTATTCTGAAGTCCCTCACCAATAAAGAGGCCATCAACAATAACATGTGAGATTGTTATCAATCTGAAAAACCTGCCCCGCCCTCCATGCAATCAAATGTCCAGGAGTATTATGCAGCCCCTCGAACATTGAGTGGCCATCCACACGATTCTTTCAGATTGTTTTCAATCAGAGAAACCCACCCATTTGATCATTTGCAGCTGAGACAATCCCAAAAGGAAGCACTTATGAGAATACAAAACACTAGTGCAACTTTTGAGAAAATCAGAGTTTGCTAAAAACAAGTTATGCAGCTCTTTCTAGCGAGTAATTCTTCCTTAAAAAGCTTAGCCGAGATTTCATGACTTAGGCAAGACACTGGTGCGTCAACATGACATAAACAATTGCAATAACTACAGAGGCCATCAACACAAGGTGTGAGATTGTTTTTGATTGGAAAAACCCACCCGTTCGATCATAAAAAAGCTGAGACAAGCACTTATGAGAATACAAAACATTAGTGCAACCTTTGAGGACATCACAGTTTGCTAAAAATATAATCCAAGTTATGCAATACTATTTAGAGCAGACCTGGGCACTCCGGTCCTGGAGGGCCATACGTCCTGCCAGATTTGAAGTTTGCTCTTCTTTAACTCAGGTGACATAAATTATAACCTCGTTAGCAAGGTAGCAAGTGCTCGTTAACAATACTGGTGATTGGAATCACCTGTATTGGATCAGAGAAACCTCAAAAATCATGCAGAACATACGGCCCTCCAGGACATAAAACAAAAACGAACCAAAAGGACACATTTAAAGCGTTTCCATGCTGAACAACCTTCAATTGAGCCATTTGGTGTTGCTCAGCTCACTGTTCATGTCTTTGTTATTGTCCCAACAAGTAGCACTTACTATTGAATAATTTAAAGTCAGGGCTCCTGTTGGGTGAATAAACAGACTTGTCGGCACGATGGCCCTCCAGGTAACTTGGTTTGTAGCATGAATTGATGGGTTTCTTCAAAGGCATTGAAACCTTACCCCGCCCTCCATGCATACAAATGTCCACGAGTATTATGCAGCCATTTGACCATTGAAAGCCCATCAACACGAAGCTGTGAGATTGTGATCAATCGGAGAAACCCACCCGAGGATCATTCGCAGCTGAGACTACCGCAAAAGGAAGCACTTATGAGAATCAAAAACATCAGTGCGACTTTTGAGAACATCACAGTTTGCGAAAAACGTTATCCAAAATATGCAGCTGCATCTCACAAGTAGAAGTTCCCTCTAAGACAGCTTAGTCGAGTTCTCATGAATGGGGAAAGGTACTAATGCGTCAACTTGACATAAACAAAAACACTTACTCTGAAAATAAATTCAGTCAGTGTTTCTAGTAGGGTTGTGTTAACTGAAATGAGATGAGCTGTTATGTATCGGAAATCCCAGCAGTTTGTAGAAACCTTGTGAGATGAACATGTTCACTTGCTGACAATTGAAGCCTGTCACAGAAGAATAAATGAACATTTCTGACCAGTCCTTGTACAAAGTCAAAAAAACTACATAAACAAAAAGCTCTTATTGTTCACTAAATGCAATTGAGTGGTTTACCAAGAGTATTTGGCAGAGGTGTAGATATGGTGGACAAAAAAAACAGACTGGTCGGCACTATGGCCCTCCAGCTAACTTGTTGTGTAGCATGAATTGATGGGTGTCTTTAAAGGCATTGAATCCTTACCCCGCCCCCCCCATGCATACAAATGTCCAGGACTTTTATGCAGCCATTTGACCATTGAGAGCCCATCAACACAAACGTGTGAAATTTTTATCAATTGGAGAAGCCCACTCGTGAAACATTATCCACGTTACGCAGCAGCATCTAGCGAGTACTTCTTCCTTTAAAGACAGCTTTGACCAGGTGTCTTGAGTGGGGCAAGGTAATCGTGCGTAAACATGACCAAAACCAAAGCACTTACCATAGAAATAGTTTAAGTCAGTGCTTCCAGTAGAGCTGTGTTAACTAAAAATGACATCAGCTGTGAAACATCGGAAATCCCTGCAGTGTGTAGAAACCTTTCAAGATGAACACGTTCACTTGCGGACAATTGAAGCCTGTCACTGAAGAAGACATGTTAATTTCGGACAAGTCCTTGCACAAAGTCAACAAACTACCCCAACAATAAGCATTTTTGGGGTAATTTGTGCTTTAGTCGGAGCAATTTTGATGACAAATGAGCCAATGGTATTGAAATAAAATAAAACCAAAGCAAAAGGTTACATTTAATGCGTTTCCATGCTAAATTACATCTAAAAGTGCCGTTTGATGATTTTCAGCTCATAGCTCATGTCTGTGCTATTGCCCCAACACGTAGCACTTATTATTGCATAATTTCAAGTCAGTGCTCATGTTGGGTGAATAAACGGACGGGTCTGCACAAGGTTCCTCCAGCTAACTCGTTGTGTGGCATGAAATTATGGGTGTCTTTAAAGGCATTGAAACCATACCTGCCCTCCATGTATACAACTGTCCAGGAGTATTCTGAAGTCCTTCATCAATACAGAGGCCATCAACAATAACATGTGAGATTGTTATCAATCTGAAAAACGTGTCCCGCCCACCATGCAAACAAATGTCCAGGAGTATTATGTAGCCCCTCGAACATTGAGTGGCCATCCACACGATTCATTCAGATTGTTGTGAATCAGAGAAACCCACCCTTTGGATCATTTGCAGCTGAGACAATCTTAAAAGGAAGCACTTATGAGAATACAAAACACCAGTGCAACTTTTGAAAAATCAGTTTGCTAAAAACAAGTTATGCAGCTCCATCTAGCGAGTAATTCTTCCTTAAAAGAAAGCTTAGCCGAGATTTCATGACTTAGGCAAGGCACTGGTGCGTCAACATGACATAAACAATAGCAATAACTGCAGAGGCCATCAACACAAGGTGTGAAATTGTCTTTAATCGGAAAAACCCACCCGTTGGATCATAAAAAAGCTGAGACAACCCCAAAATGAAGCATTTATGAGAATAAAAAACATTAGTGCAAACTTTGAGCACATCACAGTTTGCTAAAAATATAATCCAAGTTATGCAATACCATTTAGAGAGTAGTGCCGTTTGATGTTGTTCAGCTCATAGCTCATGCCTGTGCTATTACCCCCAACAAATAGCACTTACATTTGCATGGATTAAAGTCAGTGCCCTTGTAGGGTGAGTAAACAGACTGGTCGTCACAATGACCCTCCAGCTAACTTGTTGTGTAGCATGAATTGATGGGTGTCTTTAAAATCATTGCAACCGGTTTCCAACATGGCGGCGCGAGTTTTCGTTGCGGCTGATTGTTATCCGGCTATCCTACTATTTACCACTGTCCTCCTGCTTTCCTTTTTGGATACATGCGTGGCCAATAAGACCTACAGTCGGGAGGAGCTCATCCGACTAGGTGGGTGTCTAAATTTCGACTTTTCGGGCACTTTCTATACCACCCACGACATCCCAAATGAGCTCCAAAGGGACTCGGGTTCGCCCTGCTTTCCCGCTCCACCGAAGAAAAAGAAGAAAAATCGGAGACGAAGACGGCGAAAAGATAGAAAACAGAAGTGAGGATGTCGTGCAGGGAAGCGTGTGAAGTTGATGAAGCAACGACATGAAGATCTGTCTAACCCAACCATCATTTCTTCGTCGATTCTGCGAGTCAACCGACACCCGAAGCCCAACGCACACAACCGGCATCTCGTGACGATCTCCACAAAGGCTACAGCTAAGTCAAATGATTCAAAGCTAAAATTTGGTCTTTTGAATGTTAGATCACTCGCTCCTAAAGCTTTACTTGTAGATAATATTATTCGCGATTATAAACTTAACTGTATTGGTCTCTGTGAAACGTGGTTACGCCCGGATGAGTATTTAGCTCTAAATTATGCTTCTCCCCCAGATTACGAGAGCAGCCATTTAGCACGCACGTTGAAAAAGGGTGGCGGTGTTGCGCTCATTTCTGAAAAAACGCTCAAATTTACTCCTCGTACCTCTAATAATCACAAGTCGTTCGAGGCTCTTGTTATGAGGTCCTCTCCATTGTCAATCTATGTGATAACTATCTATCGCGCACCAGGACCATACACAACTTTCTTAGACGAATTTGCTGAACTTTTGTCTGAACTAGTAACCTATGCAGACAAAATTATAATTATGGGCGACTTTAACATTCATATGAACTCCCCACTCAGTTCACTCACTGTTGCGTTTCAGTCTATAATTGATGCTTTTGGTTTTAATCAACTGGTTGATTTGCCAACCCATAAAGATGGAAACACGCTCGACTTGGTTCTGACTCGAGGAGTTTCAACCTCAAACATGGCGGTGCTATCGTGTACTACAGTTATCTCGGATCATTATTTAGTTACATTTGAGGTGCTAGCTAAAAGTAGTGTTAAAAAAGCTGAAGGATTTAGCGCAATATAAGCACTGGCACAGTTTCTGAGCTCTCCGATATTCTTCCAGGAGCAGTTGCGTCCTTTCCTTCCTACATAGGCTCCATCGAACCACTCCTAAATGAATTTAACGCTACCCTGGCCAATGCCCTGGATTCAGTTGCGTCCATCCGGCATAAATCACGACCTAAAAGACGCACACCTTGGTTTAATGATGAAACTAGATCCCTTAAACGAGAATGCAGGAAATCTGAAAGAAAATGGCGCGCTACCAAGCTTGAAGTTTTCCATCAAATCTGGTGTGATAGTTTGTTGAAGTATAAAGCGGCCCTGGCCTCTGCAAAATCAGCCTACCTTTCGAAAGTGATTGCGTCACAAAAGAACAATCCCAAGGTCCTTTTCGACACTGTAGCATCGCTAACAAGGCAACAGACTATCCCAGATAGCTCCACCCATTCTGCCCACGACATAATGGTCTTCTTTACTAAGAAGATCCAAAGCATACAGGAAGAAAT
This sequence comes from Urocampus carinirostris, assembly GCF_059441175.1. Taxonomy (NCBI): domain Eukaryota; kingdom Metazoa; phylum Chordata; class Actinopteri; order Syngnathiformes; family Syngnathidae; genus Urocampus; species Urocampus carinirostris. The sequence continues at coordinate 161,437 of NW_028283145.1, forward strand.
TGCTAAAGACAGTATTAATTCAACACATACTAAAGCACTCAAATCTCTAGATGCACGACATGGTGGCTGTCTAGGTATTTTGTCCCGTTTTAGTGAACTGTCACTCGAAAATCTTAAACAGATGGTGAATACGGCCAAACCGACGACTTGCCAGTTCGACCCACTTCCAGGTTCACTTATCAAAGGTCTCTTTGGCGTTCTTGCACCTTCAGTTCTAAATATTTTAAACATATCACTCGCCTCAGGTGTAGTTCCAGCTGCTTTTAAGTCCGCTGTCATTAAACCCACACTGAAACGACCCAACCTAGATCCAGAAAACTTATGTAATTATAGACCTGTGTCAAACCTACCGTTTCTTTCTAAAATACTTGAAAAAGTAGTGGCACAGCAGCTGAATGATTTCATGTCCGAGAACAATCTCTTTGAATCAATGCAATCAGGATTCAGGGCTAACCACTCTACTGAGACAGCTCTGATTAAGGTAACCAATGATCTCCTACGGGCAATGGACTCGGGCGCATCATCACTTTTGCTGCTGCTGGACCTCAGTGCTGCATTTGACACAGTGGACCATAATATCTTGCTAGAACGGTTGGAAAAATTGATTGGTCTCTCAGGAAACGTCCTATTATGGTTCAGATCCTACCTCTCAGATAGGACACACTGCGTTAAATATGGCGAATTGACATCTGAGCCATTTAGTGTTACTTGTGGTGTTCCGCAGAGTTCAGTGCTTGGCCCCCTTCTCTTCAGCATTTATATGCTTCCACTAGGTGATATTATTCGCAAGTATAATATCAGTTTCCATTGCTACGCAGATGACACTCAACTCTATCTCCCGATGGAGGAATCTGCCACACTAAACTGTGGAACTTTGGAGGCCTGCCTCACTGAGATAAAAGAGTGGATGTCACTCAATTTCCTGCGTCTTAACCCTGAAAAGACTGAAATGTTAGTTATTGGTCCTTCTAAGTCCCGTGACTTATTCTCTAAAACCGCAGTGAACTTGGACAATTGCCACATCACACAGAGTGATTCACTTAAAAATTTAGGTATATACTATACTATACTTTCTCAGTCGGATGCGGAAATCATAATTCATGCGTTTGTTACCTCCCGTCTCGACTACTGTAATGCACTACTTTCCGGTCTTTCGATGACCAGACTCAAGAGTCTTTAGCTGGTACAAAATGCTGCAGCGAGGCTTTTAACAAGGACAAAAAAGTACGATCACATCACCCCAATTTTGGCTAACCTGCATTGGCTCCCTGTTAGCCTAAGATGCGATTTTAAGGTTCTCCTACTACTATACAAAATCATACATGGACTTTCCCCCTCATATCTTTCAGATCTGATCTCCCCCTATGTCCCGGCCCGAAGCCTTCGTTCCGAGAGCGCCGGTCTCCTGGTGATCCCAAGAGCCAAGAAGTGTTCCGCTGGTTCGAGAGCGTTCTCCATCCGGGCACCGGTGTTGTGGAATGCTCTTCCCCCTGAGATCCGATCTGCAACCTCGGTGGAAATGTTTAAATCTAGGCTTAAAACTCACTTCTACTCTATAGCATACGAGTAACCTAATCTTATATGTAATAACTTGTGAAGCCCTTAGAGACTAATTGTGATTAAGGGCTATACAAATAAAAATGACTTGACTTGACTTGACTTAACCTTACTAAAAATGACATCAGCTGTGATACATCGGAAATCCCTGCATTGTTTGGAAACCTTGTGAGATGAACACGTTCATTTGTGGACAATTGAAGCCTGAAACTGAAGAAGACATGTTAATTTCTGACCAGTCCTTCCACAAAGTCAACAAAACTGCCCCAACAAGAAGCACTTATTGTTCTCCGAAAACAAATGTCAGAGCAATTTTCAATGACAAATGAGCCAGATGATATTGACATAAAACAAAAACGAACCAAAAGGACACATTTAAAGCGTTTCCATGCTGAACAACCTTTAATTGAGCCATTTGATGTTGCTCAACTCACTGTTCATGTCTTTGTTATTGTCCCAACAAGTAGCACTTACTATTGAATAATTTAAAGTCAGGGCTCCTGTTGGGTGAATAAACAGACCTGTCGGCACGATGGCCCCCAGGTAACTTGTTGTGTAGCATGAATTGATGGGTTTCTTCAAAGGCATTGAAACCTTACCCTGCCCTCCATGTATACAAATGTCCAGGAGTATTATGCAGCCATTTGACCATTGAGAGCCTATTAACAAGAACCTGTGAGATTGTGATCAATCGGAGAAACCCACTTGTGGATCATTCGCAGCTGAGACTACCGCAAAAGGAAGCACTTATGAGAATCAAAAACACCAGTGCGACTTTTGAGAACATCACAATTTGCGAAAAACATTATCCAAAATATGCAGCTGCATCTCGCGAGTAGATGTTCCCTCAAAGACAGCTTAGTCGAGTTCTCATGAATCGGGAAAGGTACTAGTGCGTCAACTTGACATAAACAAAAACACTTACTCTGAAAATAAATTCAGTCAGTGTTTCCAGTAGGGTTGTGTTAACCAAAATAAGATGAGCTGTTTTACATCGGAAATCCCAGCAGTGTGTAGAAACCTTGTGAGATATACATGTTCAGTTGTGGACAATTGAAGCCTGTCACAGAAGAAAAAATTATCATTTCTCACTAGTCCTTGTACAATGTCAACAAAACTACATACACAAGAAGCACTTATTGTTCACAAAATACAAATGAGTGTTTTACCAAGAGTATTCGGCAGAGGTGTAGATATGGTGGACAAAATACCATATGATTGTTATCAATTGGAGAACAAAATACCATATGATTTTTATCAAATGGAGAAGCCCACCCGTCGGATCATAATCCAAGTCAGAATTTAAAGGGACAGTGTTAAAAAACTTGAGACACATTCAACTCCATTGTATCAAAGCATTATTCTAATGTGAGCTGCAGTACCGCAATATCGCCACCGGAGGGCCCTCGTTAAATAGGCGCCCATTCATTTCCAATGGCTCAATGTGTTTACAACGGGAGCTGCAGTACGGCAAAAATCCCACAAGATGGCACTCAACCCAAAAGTACAACACCGTTAAATAGGTGCCAATTCATTTGTATGGGAGGATTTGTTTCAGAAAAGTCAATGCTTTGTCAGCCATAAAGAGACAATGTTTAAAATGAACTTTTGACGGTGATTTGGAGACCCAAATCAAGTTTTATGATTCTAGCATCTATGGTTACAAAGTTATTGTCATTATTAAATGATGTTATTTTTGAAATTTCAAGCTGAGAAACGCATAATAAAACGGTATTTAGGATGCCAGTCACACTTTTTTAAAAGTTTGCATAGCTAAAAAGGATTAACTTTTCCACCATTCCTGCACTAAATATACAATTCACAAGTTTTCCAACCCGGGAAGTTTTATGATTCTGGCATGTATGGTTACAAAGTTATTGTCATTATTAAATGATGTTATTTTTGAAATTTCAAGCTGAGAAACCCATAATAAAGCGGTATTTAGGATGCCAGTCACAGTTTTTCAAAATTTTGCATAACTAAAAAAGTTGAACTTTTCCACCATTCCTGCACTAAATATATAACAATTACAGGTTTTCCTAGCCGGGAAAGCAAGTTTTATGACTATAGCATGTACGGTTACAAAGTCATTTTCATTATTAAACGATGTTCAAATGTGCTTCAAAACGCTTCTCCCATCCATTTTCCTTTCCAACGTTCGCTCTCTGGACAACAAACTAGACCATTTAAGAGTGGAACTTACGACCGACTTCCGGTGGCGCAATGAGGTAGACGGCAGCAAGGAAAGTAGCTCTGAGAAAAAAATGACTAAAGAGTAATGTAATACTTACTTGGAGAAATTCTTCAACAAAACATGGTCAAGAAGGGGACACTTGTTGAGGAAAAAGGCGCTAAGGGGAAAAAGATCAAGGGAGCAGAAGGAATGTCATTGGTCGACGAGGGACGTGACTCGGCCATCCTCCATGAAATCCGTAAATTACGGCAAGAACACACTGAAGCAGCCAGTGAGAACAAGATTGCTATGGCAAGAATGGAAAAAAGCATCGAAGAGCTTCTGGAGCGCACTGTGTTGCTGGAGCGGAGGGTGGAAAGCATGGAGGAGCTACATGCTAACACGGAAGAGCGAACGTTAAGACTAGAACAATTAACAGTCTCCTTGCTCCAACAAACCGCCAAACTAGCAACAAAGTGTGAGGACTTGGAGTCGAGATCACGACGGAACAACATTAGAATACATGGCATTCCGGAGGGTGCCGAGAGGAACGACACAATCGGCTTCATAACAAACTTTATTAAATCGAACATTCCGACAACAGGACATATGGATTTGTGCATTGAGAGGGCACACCGCTCACTGGTGAACAAGTCTCAGGGTAAAGCACTGTCACGGGCAATTATCGTACGTTTCACCGACTACATAGTGAAAGAATCCGTAATGAAAGAAGCATGGAAGCGGAAGACAACGTACGAAGGCAAGACCGTTTACTTCAACCAAGATTACACCACAGAAATCCAAAAAAAGAGGAAACAAGTAAGGGACGTTATCAAAACGTTAAAGGAAAAGAACGTAAAGGCACAATCCCCATATCCCGCCCAGCTGAAGATGTTTTTGGACTAAGAACATTCTCTACACTGATGGAGGCAGCAACATTGCTAAAAGAAATGGGGATCGAAGTGGAAGAGGACAACACGGAGACACTGCAAAAGATGTTGTCAAAGAACATTTGGACCACAGTGACCGGAATTGAGAGGAAGACAAAGGAACACCCCCATCATAGAAGGTGACTTACAAGCTCTCATGGAGCAAAACAAAGCCAAATTCGGATTTGGGGTGAAAGGGTAAGGACCATATCTGCCCTTTCTATTATAAATTCAATAAATTAGAAGTAAGTAAAATGCCAAGTAAACTTGTTATCTTTAAATTAAAACAATATATGTATATATATATATATATATATATATATATATATATATATATATATATATATATATATATATATATATATTGGCATAGAGCTACGCTAAAATATTTAGTTAGTTATAACTATGGACGACGGTACAAAAGTTGTTCACGCACTGAGTGCATATTTCCAGGAGGGTAGCCACAACTCTCCGATTGGACTCTTGGAAGACATGGGTTTTTGTTTTTTGGGTGTGTTTTTTTTCTTTTTGGTGGGGAATCATGTGTGCTTGTCAATATGTTTGTTAGTAATTTGGTTTGTTTTGTCAATGGAGGTGATTAATGTAGTGTTTTTGTATGCTTCAAAAATCAGTCAGACTCAATACAAATCATGAGCAATCTAAATATTGTTTCATATAATGTACATGGGCTAAACCACCCCATCAAGAGAAAGAAGATATTGAAACAACTCAAGACATTGCAGAGCTCAATAGCCTTATTACAAGAGACACATTTGACAGAGATTGAACATAAGAAGCTAAAAAGAGAATGGGTGAACCAGGTGTTCTACGCATCCTATGGTAAAAGGAGGGGAGTAGCAATTTTACTTGGAAAAGGGGTGGCGTTTAAAGTCGAAAAAGAAGTGAAGGACAATCTGGGGCGATATATAATGATTATAGGGTCAATGGCCGGTTGGGAAATATCAATAATGAATGTTTATGCACCAATTGAGGAAAAGGGGACATTTTTTCAAGTATTAGCTAAAGTAATAACCAACTGTGTGAAGGAAATGTTACTTATAGGAGGTGACTTTAACACTGTACAGAATTGCAAAGTGGACAAGTATCCTTCAGTACATGGAACAAATACAAAGAGGTCGAGGATGTTAAATAACATAACTAAAGAATTGGGATTGATAGATCCATGAAGAGAGAAAAATCCCCAAACTAAAGAATATACTTTCTATTTAAACCCGCATGGCAGCTATTTGAGAATTGATTACTTTTACATTTCAAGACAACATATGCATACAGTAGTAGGGTGTGGTATAGAGAATATTACTATAAGTGACCATTCTCCAATTACTTTGAAACTAAGTTTAGACAATGAACCCCATTTTAGGTATTGGAGGATGAATGTATCTCTCCTCTCAGATAAAAACGTAGTACAGGAAATAAAACGGTGTATAAAAGAATATTTCCAAATCAATGACAACAATGAGGTTTCTCCATCAATATTATGGGAAGGAGGGAAAGCTGTAATAAGGGGGAAATTAATTGAAATATCGTCCCGACTAAAACAAATACGCTTAAAGAATCAGAAGGAATTGGAGGATAAGATTAAGGAACTAGAAGAAGAACATAAAAAAACACCAAATGAATCCAGATTACAGGTATTAAAAACAACCAGAAGCAAATTAGATGAACTTTTGACAAATAAAGCAGAAGGGGCTCTGCGCTTTGTGAACCAGAGATACTATGAAATGGGCAATAGAGCCAGTCGACTGCTAGCCTTCCAACTTAAAAAGGCCCAAACAGATAGAATTATATCACAAATAAAACATCCTATCTCTAAACAATGTTTAGTAAAACCCAAAGGTATAGCAGAAGCATTTGCAGATTATTTTAAAGAATTATACAAGGACTCAGAAAATTACTTAGATAACTACACGGCACAAAACTTTTTAGGAAAACTACATTTACCAACACTAGGGGGATACAATAGAAATTATTCGCCCCATTACAAAACAGGAAATACAAGATACAATAAATAACTTAAAAATAAATAAATCACCAGGAACGGATGGATTCCCGGGGCTGTTCTACAAAAGCTTTAAGGAAGAATTAACACCAGTACTGCATAAAGTATTTAACTATGCTCTAACAAAAGGAGATCCCCCCCAAATCATGGTCGGAAGCCATCTTAACAGTCTTGCACAAAGAAGGAAAAGAACCAATATTGTGTGAAAGCTATAGACCAGTTAGTTTACTTTGTAATGATCTAAAAATTCTTACAAGCATACTGGCAAAAAGAATGCAGAAATTTATAGCGAAATTAATTAGAAATGATCAAACAGGATTTATTCTGAGAAGGCAGGGTGTAAACAATATTAGGAGGATACTAAACATAATTACGAGCACAAAATCTAAGACCCAACCCTCGATGTTACTGAGCTTGGATGCACAAAAAGCTTTCGATGGGGTGAAATGGAACTTCTTACATCAATCACTTATAGCTTTTGGCTTCCCTCAAATATTTGTTGAATGGGTGAAAATAATCTATAAAAATCCTAAATCTCGTTTTAGAGTAAATGGTCACTGTTCAGATTTCTTTGATATCAAAAGAGGAGTCCGGCAAGGGGATTGTTTAAGCCCACTCTTGTTTGCAATAAGCATAGAACCACTCGCAGAATCAATTAGACAAAATGAGCAAATAAGGGGGATATTTGATGAAGGAGGAACAGAACATAAAATATCATTGTTTGCAGATGACCTGTTGGTAATGCAGAAGGAACCTTCGTTATCAATACCACCACTGTTGGAGAGCCTTAAAATATATGGAGAAGTAGCTGGGTATTCAAATAATGAGAGCAAATCAATAGCAATGATGATATCAGGAAAATGTCCAACAGATGTGATTGAAAGATTTGATTATAAATGGACAAATAAAGGGTTTAAATATTTGGGGGTGACCATTACACCACATTCCACACAGCTGTTTGATGCAAATTATGGAATGTTGATAAAAGAAATAAGGAAAGATTTGGAAAAATGGGAAATTTTTCCCTTAAGTCTTATCGGAAGGATAGAAACAATTAGGATGAACATATTACCAAGACTATTATTTCTGTTTCAATCCCTTCCAATTCTGATCCCGGCATCCACATTTAAAATGTTAAATAAATTGATAACAAAATTCATTTGGCAAAACAAGAAACCTAGAATAAAATACAAAACCCTGTTAGCTCCTAAAGAAAAAGGGGGCCTAGACCTACCCAATATTAAACATTACTATTGGGCAGCTCAAATTAAAGCACTCATCTTGTGGATTACTACAGACAAAGATACGATATGGGTGGACATGGAGCAGCGATCTTGTCCAAATATGCCTGTGGAATCGTTACCATACATATCAGTCACGAGGTGGAAGAAATTAAAAATCCAGAATGAATGGATTAAGGGAACTATTAAAACTTGGTCAACAATACAAAAAAAAATTAAAAATATCAAGATCTGTGAATAGGGCTATCAAAATAGCGAAAAACCCAGACTTTAAACCAGGGGTTATGGAGGTAGGGTTTCAAAAATGAGCCCAAAAAGGACTGATGTTGATTACCCAAGTATTGGAAGCACAGGCAATGAAATCATTCGAACAACTCCAACAAGAATTTGACCTACCCAGAAATGATTTTTACAAATATTTGCAACTAAGGCATTACCTCCAGAAACACGAGGAATGGGGGAAAATATGTAAGGAGCCAACTAAGGTAGAGGAATTATTAATATCATATACAAAAGGACAATCAATAAAGGGGGTTATATCAAAACTATATAAAGCCCTGAGAATGGATCTCAGTAATGAGGACATGGCAGTTAAGGAAAAATGGGAACAAGAAACTAATGTAGCGATAAAAGACAACGTATGGGAAAAAACATTGAAAGAGGGACACAAAATAACCAACAGCCCGACATGGAGGGAGTTTGAATGGAAAGTAAAAATGCGATTCTTCTATACACCCTCTATCACTTCAAAATATAAAAATACCTCAAATCTATGTTGGCGCAACTGTGGGGGGGTCGGAGAATTTACGCATATTTTCTGGAATTGCCCTGTAATATTAAATTTTTGGAGAAGTATCCAGAGAGAAATAAAATTAATTACTGGCTGGGAGTTGCAGTTGGACCCAAAGGCTTACGTAATAGGAATTTTGCCAGAAGAATTACTATCTGGTCAACAGAAATATATCCTAAGGGTAATGCTTCTGGTAGCAAAGAAAAGCATTGTGGGGCTAACTGCATTCCGCGCTGATAGAAGCGGCAAACTCACCGTTTATAGCAGGGGTGGCGGACTATGCATTTATACCAACAACTACTGGTGTAGAAATGCTAGAATAATCTCGAATAACTGCTCATGGGACATTGAACTTTTGACGGTGATTTGCAGACCCAAATCAAGTTTAATGATTCTAGCATCTATGGTTACAAAGTTATTGTCATTGTTAAATGATGTTATTTTTGAAATTTCAAGCTGAGAAACCCATAATAAAGCGGTATTTAGGATGCCAGTCACACTTTTTTAAAAGTTTGCATAGCTAAAAAGGATGAACTTTTCCACCATTCCTGCACTAAGCATATAAAATTCACAAGTTTTCCAACCCGGGAAGTTTTATGACTATAGCATGTATGGTTACAAAGTTATTGTCATTATTAAATTATGTTATTTTTGAAATTTCAAGCTGAGAAACCCATAATAAAGCGGTATTTAGGATGCCAGTCACACTTTTTAAAAAAGTTTACATTGCAAGGTCTTGAGTAGTTTTTCACAATTCTTGCATTAAATATATAAAATTCACAAGTTTTCCAAAAGCAAGTTTTATGATTCTAGAATGCATGGTTCAAAAAAATGACTGTCATTATTAGATGATGTTAGCGTTAGCGTTAGGGTTAAAATGTGGGAGGAAACCTGAGTGTCTGGAGGAAACCCACGCAAGCACGGTTAGAGCATGCTAACTCCGCACAGGAAGGGTGCTAGCTGGATTTAATCCCATGACCCCAGAACTGTCCTAATATTCTGAAAAATAGTCTGTATAACATAGTGTAATGATCTGTGAAGCCCTTTGAGACTCTTCGTGATTTAGGGCTATACAAATAAAAATGACTTGACTTGCTGCGGATGCGCTAACCACCGCGCCACCCCAAGTCAAGTCAAGTCAAGTCATGTTTATTTGTATAGCCCTTAATCACAAAGGGCTGCACAGATCAAAGACTATTGCAAACTGCAGACTATTATGACACCATCCCCAGATTTAAAACCTACATGAGGGCAAATAATACACATATTATCAACATGAAATATAGGTTATTCTTATCCCACATCACTATTACAGTAAATTTCGAACACAATTTGGGGCTTCTTGTAATCTGTCTCTGTCTCTCTATTATCAGTTATTGAAATTATGATACAATTCACCGATGAGTACATTATGTATATGTAATTCAAGAAAATTTACCAAGCTTGAAGTTTTCCATCAAATCTGGTGTGATAGTTTGTTGCCCTGCGGCCCTGACCTCTGCAAAATCAGCCTACCTGTCGAAGGTGATTGCGTCACAAAAGAACAATCCCAAGGTCTTTTTCGACACTGTAGCATCGCTCACAAGGCAACAGACTATCCCAGATAGCTCCACTCATTCTGCCCACGACATAATGGTCTTCTTTACTAAGAAGATCCAAAGCTTACAGGAAGAAATTGCTAAAGACAGTATTAATTCAACACATACTAAAGCACTCAAATCTATAGATGCACGACATGGTGGCTGTCCAGGGATTTTGTCCCGTTTTAGTGAAGTGTCACTCGATAATCTTAAACAGATGGTGAATACAGCCAAAGCGACGACTTGCCAGTTCGACACGCTTCCAGGTTCACTTATTAAAGGTCTCTTTGGCGTTCTTGCACCTTCAGTTCTAAATATTTTAAACATATCACTCTCCTCAGGGGCAGCACGGCGGCGCAGTGGTTAGCGCTTGTGCGGCACAGTTCATGTCATGGGAACCTGTCGTGGGTTCAAATCCAGCTCCAGACTTTCTGTGCGGAGTTTGTATGTTCTCCCCGTGCTTGCGTGGGTTTTCTCCGGGCACTCCGGTTTCCTCCCACATTCCAAAAACATGCATTTCAGGTGAATTGGCCGGTCCAAATTGTCCCTAGGTGTGAATGGGCGAATGAGTTGTCTGTCCCCGTGTGCCCTGCGATTGGCTGGCAACCAGTTCAGGGTGTCCCCTGCCCACTGCCCGAAGATGGCTGGGATGGGCTCCAGCCTCCCCGCGACCCTAATGAGGATAAGCGGTACGGCTAATGAGATGAGATGAGACTCTCCTCAGGTGTAGTTCCAGCTGCTTTTAAGTCCGCCGTCATTAAACCCACACTGAAACGACCCAACCTTGATCCAGAAAACTTATGTAATTATAGACCTGTGTCAAACCTACCGTTTCTTTCTAAAATACTTGAAAAAGTAGTGGCACAGCAGCCGAATGATTTCATGTCCGAGAACAATCTCTTTGAATCAATGCAATCAGGATTCAGGGCTAACCACTCTACTGAGACAGCTCTGATTAAGGTAACCAATGATCTCCTACGGGCAATGGACTCAGGCGCATCATCACTTTTGCTGCTGCTGGACCTCAGTGCTGCATTTGACACAGTGGACCATAATATCTTGCTAGAACGGTTGGAAAAATTGATTGGTCTCTCAGGAAACGTCCTATTATGGTTCAGATCCTACCTCTCAGATAGGACACACTGCGTTAAATATGGCGAATTGACATCTGAGCCATTTAGTGTTACTTGTGGTGTTCCGCAGAGTTCAGTGCTTGGCCCCCTTCTCTTCAGCATTTATATGCTTCCACTAGGTGATATTATTCGCAAGTATAATATCAGTTTCCATTGCTACGCAGATGACACTCAACTCTATCTCCCGATGGAGGAATCTGCCACACTAAACTGTGGAAATTTGGAGGCCTGCCTCACTGAGATAAAATAGTGGATGTCACTCAATTTCCTGCGTCTTAACTCTGAAAAGACTGAAATGTTAGTTATTGGTCCATCTAAGTCCCGTGACTTATTCTCTAAAACCGCTGTGAACATAGACAATTGCCACATCAAACAGAGGGACTCACTTAAAAATTTAGGTGTCATTTTTGACCCCGATCTGTCCTTTCAAACACATGTGAAGAAAATTACTAGAACCGCTTTCTTCCATCTCGTAACATTGCTAAAATTCGTCCTATACTTTCTCAGTCGGATGCGGAAATCATAATTCACGCGTTTGTTACCTCCCGTCTCGACTACTGTAATGCACTACTTTCCGGTCTTCCGATGACCAGACTCAAGAGTCTTCAGCTGGTACAAAATGCTGCAGCGAGGCTTTTAACAAGGACAAAAAAGTACGATCACTTCACCCCAATTTTGGCTAACCTGCATTGGCTCCCTGTTAGCCTAAGATGCGATTTTAAGGTTCTCCTACTACTATACAAAATCATACATGGACTTTCCCCCTCATATCTTTCAGATCTGATCTCCCCCTATGTCCCGGCCCGAAGCCTTCGTTCTGAGAGCGCCGGTCTCCTAGTGATCCCAAGAGCCAAGAAGTGTTCCGCTGGTTCGAGAGCGTTCTCCATCCGGGCACCTGTGTTGTGGAATGCTCTTCCCCCTGAGATCCGATCTGCAACCTCGGTGGAAATGTTTAAATCTAGGCTTAAAACTCACTTCTACTCTATAGCATACGAATAACCTAAACTTCTTATATGTAATAACTTGTGAAGCCCTTAGAGACTAATTGTGATTAAGGGCTATACAAATAAAAATGACTTGACTTGACTTGAATTTTAGACAAAACATGGTGTAATTGAATGGATACTTGAAAGGCACAAGCTCCCAGGCATTGAATTGCATTGATCATTTAATTTCATGTCATTTCATTTGTTCATACTTGTTTATGTTGTCTCATTAGTTGCTTTTCAATTAAATGGCACTTTTCTGTTTTTTTGTTTTGCAACGTGTTTGGTCATTTGGTCATGTTTTGTAGTCAGGCAATTTGGGGAGCTCTGCGGTAGGAGGGGGAAAGGAATGAACGGATATGATGGATGTAAACAAAGCTTTTGCGCACAAGGAAAAGAATAAAAGGGTCAAATTAACACCCACCAGACTTCAATAATGTCCACTCTGTTGTGGAACCTGAAATGGCTTATAGATAAAATAGTAATCCTAAACACAGCACAAAGACAAAATGCACTATTATCAAATGCCACTGCCAGTTTATGTAATAAATGTGTATCGCCCACCTGGACCATATTCCATTTTTTTGAATTAATTCTCGCAACTGTTAAATGACCATGTAACTTATGCAGACAAAGTGATATGTATGGGTTATTTTAAGGTTATCATTAGCTAATTCGCCTATGGTTACATTTCATTCGCTGATTGAAACATTTGGTTTTAATCAAATAATTGGAGTGCCCACACATAAAGATAGGAATAAAGAGATATCTCAGTTTTTGCGGTTGACGGAGACCAGAACCCCCCGTGAAAAGTAAAAATCTGCGAAGTAGCGTGATACTTTAAAAAAATCCCCCAAGGGGCAAACTTATCTTTCGATGACGTCATTGCTGACTGAAGGTTACTAAATAACAACTTTAGATCAACAGAATAACACAAAACACACAATTGCAATTGAATGAATTGTTTTATTGAAATTATGGCTCAGGAGGTAGAGCGCACGTCTTGGGATCAAGAAATCACAGTTCGAATCCCAGCTCGTCCGTGTTACATGTCAAAGTGTCCTTGGGTAAGACACTGAGCCCCTAATACCCCCAATAAGCAGGTTAGCGCCTCACATGGCTGCCCGGCTGCTATTGGGAAATGTGAAGCACAATGTAAAGCGCTTTGGTAAGTCTTGAAAAGCGCTATATAAATGCAATATAAATGCAGATGATTTAATTTCATTTCATTTCAAAACCAACTCAAATGGTATGTGATGGCATGGCAGCTGAGTGGTTAACGCGTCCACGGCATAGTTAATGTGTGGAGTTTGCATGTTCTCCCCATGCTTGCGTGGGTTTCCTCCAGGCACTCCGGTTTCCTCCCACATTCAAAAACATGTATGTCAAGGTAATTAGCTGGTTCAAAATGTTGTGAACTAGCGAATGAGTTGTCTGTCTCTGTGTGCCCTGTGACTCGCTGGTAACCAATTCAGGGTGTCCCCTGCCCACTGCCTGAAGATAGCTGGGATGGGTTCCAGCACCAACGCGACCCAACTGAGGATAAGCGGTGCAGATAACGGTTAGTCGGTCAGTAGGTAGGTAGATAATGAAAATTATGGTTTGTGCTAATCTGGATTGGAAAAGTGGTGGTGGTACTCCAAAAAGAGCAATGATCTGGGTTTATTGGGAAGCCAAAGTATGTTTTAAAAATTGCAGTCTAAAAGTCGTTAAGAGTAGAGCAAGACCAATACAGGGCTGACCTGAAGAGAGGCATCAAGGAAGCAAAAGCAGCCTACACAAGGAGGATCGAGCACCTCTTCGCTGGAAATGACCCGAGGAGGATGTGGCAGGGCCTCCAACACATCACCAACTTCAGAGGCCACAACCTGGCAGCTGTTGAGGCTGAGGCTTCACTAGCTGAGGACCTTAATCAGTTCTTCGCTCGCTTTGAAGCTGGTAGGCCACAAACAGCCACATCACACCTACCAACAACCAGCAGCAACTCTCTCACATTTCAGGAGCACGAAGTTAGGCGTGCGCTGAATACCATAAACCCCAGGAAGGCAACTGGCCCGGATGGAGTACCAGGGAGGGTACTCAGGGACTGTTCCAATCCGCTGGCTGGGGTCTTCACCACCATCTTCAACCGGTCCCTGTCACAGGCGACCGTCCCACCTTGCCTCAAAACCTCCACCATCATTCCCATCCCCAAAAAGTCAGCAGTGGAAAGCCTCAACGACTACAGGCCTGTAGCTCTTACGCCTGTGGTCATGAAGTGCTTCGAGAGGTTAGTGTCCCGGCACATCAAAAACTCCCTGCCACTCACACTGGACCCCCACCAGTTTGCCTACAGGGCAAACCGCTCCACTGACGACGCCATAAACACAGCACTTCACACCGTGCTGAAACACCTGGACCACCGGGGGAGCTACGTCAGAATGCTCTTTCTGGACTTCAGCTCAGCCTTCAACACCATTATCCCGGAGATCCTGGTGGAGAAACTTGCACACCTAGGACTCTCTCCCTCCATCTGCCACTGGATAATGGACTTCCTCTCCAACCGCCCACAGTCGGTGAAACTCGGTACCCACGTCTCTCCCACCCTAACACTGAACACTGGCTCCCCCCAAGGTTGTGCACTGAGCCCCCTGCTTTTCACCCTCTACAGCTCCGACTGCTCACCGACCCACCCCACAAACACTATAATTAAGTTCGCTGACGATACCACCTTGATCGGCCTCATCTCTGAAGGGGACGAGGCGGCATACAGGGATGAGGTGGAGTCACTTTCAACGTGGTGTTCGGAAAACCACCTCATATTGAACACCACAAAAACAAAAGAACTGATTCTGGATTTCAGAAGGAATGGCAGGAATCCAGCACCACTCACCATAAAAGGAGACTGTGTAGAGAGAGTCCACTCTTTCAAATTTCTGGGTGTGCACATATCCGACGACCTCTCCTGGTCTGCAAACACCAGAGCGGTGGTAGGGAAGGCCCAGCAGCGACTGCACTTCCTGAGATTGCTCAGGAAAAATAACCTAAAACAGCAGCTGCAGGTGTCCTTCTACAAAGCCACAGTGGAGAGCATCCTAACATACTGCATCACGGTGTGGTATGCTGGGTGCACAGCAGCAGACAGGAAAAAGCTCCAGAGGATCATCAAAACAGCCCAGAGAATCGTCGGCTGCTCTCTGCCCAGTCTGGAGGACATTGCCTGCTCTCGCTACCTCAGCAGAGCAGAAAACATCATCATGGACTTTTCTCACCCCGGCCACCACCTCTTCGACCTGCTGCCTTCCGGCAAGCGCTACAGGTCACACAAAGCAAAAACAAACAGACTCAGAGACAGCTTCTTCCCCACAGCCATTACCACCCTAAACAGACACCGCACAAAAAAACTGAAAACTGTTGCAAAAAACTACCTCACACGAATGTAAAATGGTACTCACGTACATGCTGTCTGCACTATGTTTGTTCACTGCTCAAAACAGACACAGCACAAAAAACCTGAAAACTTGTGCCAACACTACCTCATACGTATATAATGGTACTAATGTCTATGTTCTTGCACATGTCGACTGCACTACGTTTACTGCTCACCTTGCACAATGTCTGACCATTTCCTTTTTTCTGCACTATGTTGTCTATGTTTGCACCAATGCATATGCTGACTATTTGTTGCACTATGATGACTTTGCACCAAATGCAATATTGCACAACCCTTACGATACCAACGGTATCACGACAACACTGTATGTAACATCCCACATGCCGACATTTCTTGTGTAAATACCATGTAAATTATAACTATAGCCTTATCCCCCTTGTTTTATAACCTTATCTTCTCTGTTCCTTTATCTTCTTGGCTCATACCTCATTGTGAATGTGTAAAACTGGAGTGTCATGCCCAATTTCGTTGTCACAATATGTTAACCCATTTTGTAACAATGACAATAAAGGTATATTCTATTCTATTCTATTCTATATGTTACAAAGATCAATTGTAGATATATATTAAGATAACCCGGAAACAATTTTGCTCCTTCACGATCTGCTACCTTATCGTGGTGGAGGAGTTTGTATGTCCCAATGATTTTAGGAGCTATGTTGTTGGGGCTTTAAGCACCTGATAGGGTCACCCAGGGCAAACAGGTTCTAGGTGAGGGGCCAGACAAAACATAGATGAGAAGAAAACATTGGTCCACAATTTCCCTCGCCCGAACAGGGGTTACCGGGGCCCCCTTCTGGAGCCAGGCCTGGAGGTGGGGTCCGCTGGCAAGCGCCTGGTGGCGTTTTCTCATGGGGTCTAGAATCCCAAAGGGACGACGTGGGTCCCTCTCCCCATGGGTTCACCACCTGTGGGAGGGGCCAAAGGGGTCGGGTGTGTAGAGAGCTGGGTAGCAGCCAAGGGAGGGGTCCTTGGTGCGACGATCCCCGGCTACAGAATCTGGCTTTTGGGACATGGAATGTTGCGTTCTCCATTCGGGCCCCTGTGGTGTGGAATGCTCTCCTCCCTGAGATTCGATCTGCAACCTCAGTGGAAATGTTTAAATCTAAGCTTAAAACACACTTCTATTCTATAGCATAATGAATAACCTATATTTTATGTTGACAATATCTGTCTATCTGTGTATTATTATTAATCCTTCGTCTCCCCTCAGATTTCTAAACTTCCCTCGACTCACGTCGTGGGTCACCAAAAACTGTAAAGTTTTAACATTTATTAAACTGAAATCTGACTCTGAAGGCACTTCAAGTTTCTTGTCTAAACCCGACATTGAGCTGACATGCAAACCTAGACACTAGGACATGGCTGGGTACACCAATATAGTCACTAACATTGGCTCCAGTGATACTACGATGAGGCAATTTGAAATTCCAAAGAAAATATTGCAAGGTCTTGAAATCTTGCCAGAAAGAGGAGTCGGCATTGTCTCTTGCCTCTGGCCTGTAAGAGGCAATGATTGGAGGTTTGGCAGACTAGTCTTGCATAACTGGGGGTGGGCTGGTTTTCTTAGCCAACAGAGATTTAGGTTTGTGGACAACTGGCCCTCTTTCTGCGGTCAACCTGATTTGCTGAGGAGGGACGTCTTACACTCTAACTGGGATGGCAACCTCACTCTTTCTAGAAATATAGATTATTGTTTAAGCCTTCCATGACAGGGTACGCAAGTGCAAGCCAGGTCACAGGTGATTAGTGAGCCTGTAGCCTTGGGTGTGGAGTCTTTAATGCTAAAACTAACTAGCGCTATGCTAGATTCATGCAATTCACATTTTTTGTAGTTTAAAGCATTCCATTGCCTGCAAAACACAACTTGAACTATTTTCCTCTGTAAGATCCTCTTCTGTGTTCGAACCTCGGAACCTTTACCATTATGGTCTTTATTATGGTCTGAATTCTCTGCTAAATTATGACAAAGAAGAAAAAATACTTTTTTTCTACTATTATTTCTTGTGTGTGTTACTTCACATGTCTAGACAATTCCTGAGGTGTGAAATCCTGCAGCCATTCAAGGCACAAGATCCTGGACAGGCAGCAAAATATTGTGGAAGTTACCTCTAAGGTTCAAAGGGTTCTGAGAATCCAATTCTTTGGGTCAGCTTTTTACAGTTATGCCAAGGTACTTCGATTTAGACGGTATCGTTAAGCTAATATAGCAGTAAAAAGACCCTGGGCGGCTAAATTAAACCCTTAGCAATTCTCTAATTATCCATCCATTATCTGCACCGCTTATCCTCAGTAGGGTCGCGGGGGTGCTGGAGCCCATTCCAGCCATCTTCGGGCAGTGGGCAGGGGACACCCTGAACTGGTTGCCAGCCAGTCGCAGGGCACACAGGGACAGACAATTCGCTCGCTCATTCACACCTAGAGACAATTTGGACCAGCCAATTAAGCTGACATTCATGTTTTTGGAATGGTATGAAACCGGAGTGCCCGGAGGAAACCCACACAAGCACGGGAGAACATGCAATCTCCGCACAGGAAGGTTGGTAGCTGGATTTGAACCCACGACCTCAGAACTGTGCCGCAAACGCGCTAACCACTGCGCCGCGGAGCTGCCCGCAATCCTCTAATATTTGCCTCAAATCCCAATCTAAGACATACCCAAAGTAGTTTGGATGCTGTTCTTGAACCCTTTAGATAATATGGACGGTTTTGGTCGCTTTTGAACGATAACACTCTGAAGATTTGTCCCCAACTGAAATAGGTACTGCAAGTGCTATTAAGATTAAATAATCTTAGTTTGAACACACAGAAATAGAGGGTTTTCCTTCTCGCCTAAATGTTTTTTTTTTGCTATTACATGCCTGCAAAAGACAGTAGCATGGGCATCGTCACTGGAAAAAAAGCTGTAACAAAAGCAAAAAGCCTTACCTTATTCCTGGTCGAATTTGTTCACAATATCAAAAAAAACTATACTTTTTGTTCAATACATTTTTCTGAGGTTATGTTTCTGGCCATTTGGAGATAACAAATGCACAGCTCTAAACCTCTTAAACCGTGTAGAAATTTGTGTAGAAATGTATACAGTGTTGCATTAACTCACGTTGATTTTCGGCTCCGATTGTAATACACATCGTAACATTGCATGCGTTTATTTTTGGCTCCGCTTTGAATACACATTGTAACATTGCATACGTTTGATTTGGGAATTTCGTTTGGATAACCAATGTGTCAATAATAATTTAAATAATTCATTGCTGGCTTAAGATATTCAGAGATAAAAGGGACAATGTCGGTCTTATCAATACAGGCCCCCGTGTCAATCAAAAGTTCAGAGGAAACTGCCATATTGGAAATAATTTTACAAGTCTGTTCAATTAAACTAGAATTATGGGGCAAAACAGATGGGTTGCAAAAAATAAAGTCCAATGATGCCGACATTATTTTCGGCATGTTTATTTATCTGTCGGCATTATTGTGTGTTTTGGAGTAAACTATTTATAAGGTTAGATTCACTGGACTCTCGTGGATATATCAAGAGCATGTTGCGGAGATTTGTATCATTATCTGACTGACAGGGGACGTTACTAGTGAACTA
The DNA here is from genome assembly GCF_059441175.1 of Urocampus carinirostris. Taxonomy (NCBI): domain Eukaryota; kingdom Metazoa; phylum Chordata; class Actinopteri; order Syngnathiformes; family Syngnathidae; genus Urocampus; species Urocampus carinirostris. Next base: position 180,874 of record NW_028283145.1, read on the forward strand.
TGCAGGATTTATAGTTTTTGGGGATCTTGTTTCAGACTGTTGGTGACCTTTCTGTGATGAGTACGTTTCGAAATGGTCAGTATATCTTGAATCCAAGAATTTAAGCTTTCCAATTACATGTGGGATGATGTCTTTGAGTGACTGGTGACATCGTATGGACACATTTGCTTCTCAACAGTCCCACGGCTTGCGGTTAAGGGGTTAATGGGAACGTATTCATATTTATGTAAGTTCAGTCTGTATCCAAAATTGCAGGAAGTGACATGGTACCTCTTCATATCAGCCCTAATTCGGTTCAGGATTGTGATCATAGCTCGTGTGGCTTGTTTAACAGGTGAATTTTCCTGTTATGAAATAATTAAAAACTAATTGTTCTGTTCCTGACCCCCCAAAATAATCCAAGTTAACCATAAGGGGCCAATAAACACATATTCCTGATCATTACAATCACATTAAGAAAGTTATTCAACATAGCAAACACAGTAATAAGATAAGTGGGATAATACTCTTGAATTGCAAGTTTATTAAGAGCACGTACCATGAGTGGAGTCACCGTAACGTAGGGGTGCAGGGAGAGGGGTGTGAGAGGACTGATGGTGCACAACTGTTGATGATACATAAGCACTTACTAAATGTACTGTAACTTTAAAAAAAATGAACACACATGCTTTTTGCAGCTCTTTTTTGACTTTCTTTCAACTTGTTAGTGGGAAGTGCATGCATGAGCGGTTTCTAGTCTCTAGTGGTAGCCTCTGGGAATGCTCAGAGCTTGTAATATCGTTCGTATTGTGAGGAAAATTTTTGTTACAAATAAAAGTCGTATATTCAAAGTTCTCGTGTTTAAAGGTGCTCGTATATAGAGGTACCACTGTATTTGGGTTTGAAATGTAAAGCAAAAGGTCATGAGTATAAAGGTAAAATGTGTTAATAAAATTCAAGCGGGAGATTCCTTGAAACGTCTCTTTTTTACAAAGCCACAGTGCTTAAGATTCGTCAGAGAGTGTGAAAGGAAATGCAAGATGTGTCATCCTTGATGGGTACCACAAAATAGAGGAAAAGAGACGGACTTCACACCATTTTCAAAATTAACTCATCACAAGCCTGAAACAAGATATTCGAAAATCATACATAGCTCACAGATAAATAGTTCTCATAGTTAGCCAACGATTCCTCTTATTACATTCAGGACAGTCCAGTGAGTCCAACCATGTAAGATATTACTCCAAAACTCATGGTAATGCTGACAGATTACAAAAAAATCCACCTGAAAGCATTCCTGTATTGTTTTAAGATCGTTGTTGTAATCTGTCTTGCTCCATAACCCTTTAAAAATAAACAGACTTGTCATATGATTTCCGATATGACATTTTGATTGACACCACTCTTGTTCAATGTCGAGCTTTTCTGCACGGTCCTTAGCCTGTGACAACCAATGAGGGCCTGTATTGAAAATAAACATGGGTAAATGCAACTCTGAATCCATTTTTAGGTGTGATTGTGTATGAATGGGCAATCATGGAATGACTTAAAACTCTTTCACAATGTTTCAAAAATTGACTAAAGTAAAATACTCCAATGCAAAGTTTTTAGGGCTTTAGTTCTACCTTTTTAAAGAGACCAAAAGCATATTTTCCAAAGGGTTCAAGAACAACAATCAATTTACTCTGGGTATGTCTTGGAATCGAATTTTAGGGAAATTTGACAGAAACAGTAAAGGGTTAATATTAATGAATTGTTTAATTTTTTGCAAGATAAGAAGAGTAAATATGCTTTACCATTGATTTAAAATCTGAATTAATCCCAACTTCATAAGAAATAAAAAGAGGTAGATCCACTCTACACAGTAAAATGCCTTTTTTGCATCTGGCGAGAGAACTACTTCAGCTTGTTTGGTTTCTGATGATGAACTGATGTTGTTTATTAAACATCTAGCATTGTCAAAGGAATGACAACCAGACATTAAGCCATTGTGATCTGGGTCTATTAGTGTAGGAATTACTTACTGCAGCCGGATAACAGGAACATTTGATAGAATGTTTAAGTCGGTGTTTAAGAGGGAGATTGGTTTATATGCTTGCCAATTGCAGATCCATTCATTTTCTGCACTGCTTATTACCACCAGGGTTAGCTTAGGCCGTGGATACCACCCCAGCAGCTTTCTTAACTGATGCTGGTGAAGAATAAAGTGATGCTTAGTAATCAGAAAAGGTGTCACAAATCTCCTTTTGGGTCTGTGCGGACCAACCCAGTTGGATATGATAATCTAGGGAAGTCTTGATTCAGCCGCCTCATAGGCTTAGTATTCCCATATTTTGCCTGTTTTTTTTGCCAAGTTCAGAACAATGTTGCCCCGTTAAAAACCAGGATCTTAGAAATTCAGATTCAGATTCAGATCTACTTTATTGTCATTCTAGTACACGTGTATACAGAACGAAATGTCGATGCATCTGACCCCCACAGTTTCCTTGAATGTACAGATATAAATAAAGTTGTATTGTATTTTGGCTACGTATAGTATTTTACCATAGTGCCGATAGTGCAAGAAGAGTAGCTAACCAGATGTGCAAAATGGGCAGTCAGGTTAACAAGTCATACCTGATAATAAAAAAATCACATAGACTGTAATTGCAATCTATTTTGTACAATGTGGGTGAGGGAGTCAGGACAAATATTCTGTCCTAACAGCTATTTTTTTTAATTTTCTAATTCGTACAGCAGGAGTAGGGAACCTATGGCTCGGGAGCCATATATGGCTCTTTTCATGAGTACATATGGCTCTGAAATAAAATGTAACTATTGCACATCTCTCTGTGGCGTTCCAAAGTCAAGTGATTTCGTCCCAATATTGGTCCATATAGAGCCGAAACAACTTAATGGAGAAGTTCGATAAGAAACCATTTAAACTGATGAATAAAAACGCTGGCAAACGACTTTGATTGGGTGAGCAGTACAGGTGGGCGGATCCCTGCACACAGCGCAAGGCACTTCCTTCTCTCTCTCTCTCGCTCAGTGCAGTCTACACCGAAAGTGAATATGATTATATGCTTATCGTTTGCAGTAATTTGTGACATTTTTACAAAATAACTTTGCATGCACATTGTTTTGAAACCGTTATTAAGGACAAATTTCATGGAAAAAAAATTGCCTCAACACTCTTAACTGAATTGTAAATGGCATATTTACATTGATTTGGGACACAGGATTTGGCATTATTATCATTTCATACATTTGATTAAATCATCAAATGACACACAGTGAAATAAAATGTGCTGAAGAATTGACTTTTGTCTAGGGAGCGTGTTTGGCAGTTTTTTTCAATTTTGTCTGAAAATATATGATGTGGCTCCCTCAATTTCTTTTTAAAACATTTTTTGCTTTTATGGCTCTTTGGGTCAAAAAGGTTCCTGACCCCTGTCGTACAGTATCAGCAATTTAAAATGAAAATTGCATTTGCCTTGTTAGGCTGTACACTAAATTCTTATACTTTAGAACGAACATCCAATTCTCAAATGATTCTACAAAAGGAAAATGTTGCCAAATAGTCCTATTGTGAATATGTTTTTTTATGTCTCAAATAAGTAAAGAAACTGGCCTGGTTATGCTGTTTAAGTCACTGATTTGCTTGTCTACTACAATAGCATCATCAAAATTACCCAATTGAAGTCACCAAATATCAATATAAACCCTTTGATTGCACTATTGTTACAATGCATTATTCTTTTTCATTCATAAACATTGCATTATTATCTTAGGCTAGTCTCTAAACACTACTTTGTAAATATTTTTGCTTTTCTATTCTGACAGTCTTTTCATCTTTTTCCCCTCTCTTTAAAGTCTTAATTTCCTGTTTACCCTGGAGTGCCATGCCTAATCTCGTTGCAATAAATTTTTTTCCAACGTTGATATCAATGACAATTAAAACAGTTGAATTGAATATAAGCACCTTATATCAGTATTTTGTAATTCTCATTACAGGGTTCTGATTGTACAACTTAACAAATGTAAATGCTTAGTGCCTTTGATAGTCTAATCAAAGTCAAAAGTATTTTTCCTATTACATCCATCCATCCATCAATTATCTGCACCGCTTATCCTCAGTAAGGTGGCGTGCGTGCTGGAGCCCATCCCAGCCATCTTCCGGCAGTGGGAAAGGGACACTCTGAACTGGTTGCCAGCCAGTAGCAGAGCACACAGGGACAGACAACTCACTCGCTCATTCACACATAGAGACAATTTCAGACCGTTCAATTAACCTGACATGAATGTTTTTGGGATGTGGAAGGAAACTGGAGTGCCCGGAGGAAACCCACGCAAGCATGGGGAGAACATGCAAACTCCACACAGGAAGGTTTGATTTCGTGACCTCAGAAGTGTGCCGCGGATGCGCTAGCCACTGCGTTGCCGTGCTGCCCTTCCTATTTCATGTTTCTTCATAATTACATTGATGCTAGTGAATCTGCCAAATATGTAAGATCTTCTAAAATGTGTTTGTTATGTTAAACAACACAAACAGGTTTCCCCAAAATTGTAATAAAGGTGAGCGAATTCTGTAGCAAATACACAATACAACGGTTTCTGTAAAAATATTTTTTAAGGTAATTTAAAAATCATAATCACTTTATTTGGTAGAAGCTGCATAATATATAAAGATTTTTTCCTTTTTTATTTTAATTTCCCAAAATAAAATAAAATTGAAATGATTCTACCCAGTACATATTGACATTATTCCGACTATTCATTTATAATTAGCAATTATGTATATTTTGCAACAGTGGGTGAGTTAAACATTATAATTCAACAATTTTTCCTTAAGTATGTAAACATTTTATCATTTGCATGACCCAACGTCACTTTAAGTCCAGACGCTTAGCCCTTAATGTCTTTAATGTCTCAGTTTTGATGTGACGGACTGTGACGTATAGTTTTTCAAGTTCCATGCCAGTAACTTCCGTATCTGTCTGTAATTTATTTTTCCATAAGAAGGTTCGTTGCATGCAACAAAGTGCCTCATTGTCCACTTGTAATCCATTGATAGGTTGTTGCTTTCCCCACCACAGGAATCTTTATTCCAGCTCGGAAAATGTGTCCATTTAAAAAATGACTCCATTATCCTGTCATGTTTTAATTAGCTGTGTCCCCATTACGGCAAATAGATTTTTTTCATATGTGCTGCCTTTTGATACTTTCAGCTATCTTTCACAGAGCGTTCATCATCTTTCAAAGAATGTCTTCTTGTACTTTTTGGCACAAATTCGAATCCTGATAAATCAATAATTATATTAGGACCAACCGACCGACTGACCGATCGACCGGCCGACCGACTGACCGACCGCCGTACCTACCTACCTACCTACCTACCTACCTACCATAAATTCCGGACTATAAGGCGCACCTGATTATAAGCCGCACCCCCCACATTTCGGGAGGAAAACAGATTTATTACATACACAAGCCGCACCGGTATATTAGCCGCATGTATCCACATTGAGAACAGAAGTCCTTTTTAACTGAACAGTTTTAACGGTGAGAACTTGTATAGATTTGATGTTTCTCTGTTGCTTGCTAATTGTCAGACATATCATATTACACCTCTGAGCCACTAGGTTGAAACGTTTGTTTTAAGTGGAGGGGGGGATCAAGGTCCTGACCGTCACATGCCGACACATCTAGATTCTCATAAATGGCTGATTCAACGGAAAATGATACCGGTTGTTATCGTTTGATGCAGACCTGCAAAGTCCAGGTACCCGTTGAAAGTAATCCAAGGGAAAAAAAGTGTATATTTCCAAAGGTAAGGGTGGGAAAAATATATATGCACCCTGGTCTGCGGTGTCCACAAACACTCACCTTTACTGGTCCCTACTTCCCATAAATTCTGTTACGCTCCTTCTTTTTAATTGGTCAGTCCAAGACTTATCAGAACAAGTGTCCAAAATAAATACAAATAAATACATGACAAAAATATACAGTTGCAAATACATATTATACATGGTTACACATATTTACGAAGAAAGACGGTACACCGAGAGAGTTTTCAAAGCTTTAATAATAATAATGTAACTTTCATCCCAAACCGTGTCTGTGAAAGGTACCACCACGCTACACCTAACACGCTCGCAGGGATAAAAGCGTAGAAGTTGATCAAACCTCACACTGTTTGTTTTCATCAGGTTAGCAATGCTCGTTCTATGCGTTCAAACATTATTATTGGCTTTGATGGCGGACGCATCAGGTTAGTACTGCTCGTTCTATGCGTTTATACTCTCATTGGTGTCGGTTTTAAGTGTGTTGTTGGTAGTGTGCCCGCTTTGAGACTGGGAGGTCGCTGGTTCGCGGCTCGACCGAGACATACCTAATTGGTATAATGGCGGCGCCCTCTGGCTGCGGCTGCATCGACTCGCTACAACGGGTCAGGTGTATCGACATTTCGTTCTGTGTACATTGTTACAAAGAATGACAATACAAAGGAAATTATTATTATTATTATTATTATAATTATTAATTTTACAATTCTAACCATTTTGACATTGCTAGAAGTAAAGCAGCCGAGTCCTGCCATGGCCGGGCATTATACCGGCGGGCGGAGACATAACTGCGTACGATTCTTGCTCAAAGATGTTGTGGTAATTTCGGAGGGAATGTCAAGGCTGGATTTTATTAACAAGTTTATTGAAAAGCTTCTGAAGTTTAAAAAGGAGGAGATACATGCTGTCATAAAAATGCCTTCTGGCAAGGGCTTTGATGTAAGTTTTGTAACGGCGCTTTGAGGGAGTGAGGCCCCAGTTTTCTGGATTTACAGTGGAGAAGCTGACTGATAATGCTAACAAGATTGTCATTGTCAGAATGTTTAGTGAGGTGGTGAGTGCAGATGACGTCTGTTATTGGTTGAGTAGATACTGCTCGGTAAAAGACCAGGCTATGAAGGTGAGGGATGAGAAAGGCTATTGGACTGGTGCCTGGAGGGTACCCGTCCAACAATGGCAAGATCCTCAGGGCTTTCAGGGACTGAAACACCTCCCGTCGACTATATTCCTGGGGGAAAACCGTGGCTTTATCCACTATCAAGGGCAACCGAATCTCTGTCGCAAATGTGGTGAGCATGGGCATCTGGCTGAGGTATGTGGTCGAATTTTTTGTGGAAAGTGCAGGACAATTGGACATTCCTTTGAGGAATGTATCAATAGCAGAAAATGCAACCTCTGTGGAGAAACGAACCACCTCTATAGAAACTGCCCGAAATCGTTTGCTAACAAATTGAAAGCTAGGAAGGCAGTTAGCAAAGACAACAAAGACAATTAAATGATGTCAGACAACATAGATAATGAAATGAATAAATGTAACAAAGACAATGAAATGAATAAAGATAACAAAGACAATGAAATGAATAAAGTTATGGAAATACCAAATGAAAACGAACAAGAAATGAATAAAGTTATGGAAATACCCAATGAAGATGAACAGGAAATGAATAAAGTTATGGAAATACCCAATGAATTTGATCAAGAAATGCACAAAGAAAATGGACAAGACAAACAAATTGAAAATGCAGATGTCCCTACCAAAACCCCTGGAGGAGAGACCAGAGAATCAAATTTGAATCAGGAAGGACCTGAGAATTCTAATTCGATTTCTCATAAAATACTTGAATTTGGACAAGACAAACAAATAGAAAAGGCAACTGCCACTCCAAAAACACATATTAATCAGGAAGGGCCTGGAAGAGAGTCCAAATTAGAAAATTTGTTTGCTACGCCACTGCTGGGATTTGGAGAAGACAAATGAATCGAAAAGGCGAACGACTCTCCAAAAATCCATACGGGCACTGGAAAGAGGGGTAAAAGTAAGACAAAATTGGGGGTGGTGAAAACACCGGAAACAAAGAGAAGAGATTTAGAAGAAAGCCGATTGCCGATGAAAAAGCCCACAAGGGAACTGTATGAAGTTGAGCCGGAGGAAGTAGGGGAGGGAAAAAATCTGACCCTTTGTGGGCAGGGAAGTTAGAGACCCCTTGATAGGTCCTCTGGCTCACCCCCTAACCCAGAAAAAAGGGGAAGACCTGGAACCACAGACAGAGAGTCAGAGGATTCCAGAGTTTTCCCCGGTGAGTCTCCAAATGAGGTACTGCTCTTAAATGATGTGTCTTACACAGGTGACACTCTCGATGATCACCAAAGAATGGACTCGGATCCCCCGGTTTTGTCTAAGTAGTTTAAATACTTTAACAACAATCATCAACATTACATTCTCTACTATCAATGTGAGAAGTGTGAGATCACACAGGTGACACTCTCGATGATCACCAAAGAATGGACTCGGATCCCCCGGTTTTGTCTAAGTAGTTTAAATACTTTAACAACAATCATCAACATTACATTCTCTACTATCAATGTGAGAAGTGTGAGATCAAAGGTTAAGGCTCACAGTGTTTTATCGTTCTTAAAAACTATCAGAACGGATGTGTTTTACTACAAGAATGCTGCATCCCCTTTCTAAAAAATTATAAACAGTGGGAAGAGATTTGGCCATATCCGTCATTATGGAGTGGCTCGAATGATAACCGTAACGACGGGGTAGCCATTTAATAAACAACCCTCAACTCATCATAAAGGGGAGTACTGTGATGAGAGACGGACGCGCAATCTTAGCAAGACTTTCTTATATAGGGAATGATTTTATCTTCATTAACATATACAGCCATGCCGACAGACAACTCAGGTACGAACTCTTAGAGGACATTCAGTCGCATATGCTAGGCCATCAACCACTAATCGTGGGAGATTTTAATTGCATCCTAAGTAGGAAGGATAGAAAGAGGACCGATGAGGAGTTTAAAGTAGATAAAACATCAACTCTATTACAAGACATGTGCCGGACATTTAAACTGGAGGACTGTTTCAAATCCATACATCCAGGAGAGGAGGGCTTCACCTGGTTCAGTAGTGACAATGCCAGAGCCTCTCGAATAGACTACATATTTACAAGGGGTTTAGCACTAAGTGATGCAAGATTAATTCCTGTTTTTTTTTTTCGGATCACTTGCTACTGTCCTGCTCCCTCTCATTTCCTTCAGGTATGATTGTTGGGAAGGGTCTGTGGAAGTTAAACTGCTCCCTGCTGGAGGATGAGGCTCTAGCCGCACAATACAGGGAGCTGTACAAAGACTGGCAGACCCTTCAAGACTCGTATGATTCACGAGCACAATGGCGGGAAATGACAAAGAAACGAACACAGACCTTTTTTAGAAATGCAGGGAAAAACAAGAAACTTAAAGAGATGAAACGCATGTCGGGACTACAAAGAAGAGGTATTTCATCCTAACAGAAAAGGGGATGGACTTTAATGATGAAATCAAAGAGACCAAACAAGAACTAAACGCTTTGGCGGAAATAAAGAGCAAAGGCATCATAATAAGAAGCAGAGAAAGAGAAATAGAAGAAGGGGAAAAATGTACACGCTACTTTTAAAAAAAAATTATGAGCAAAAATGAGGGGCTTTTTAAACTTCAAAACGAAAACGGGCAAATAACAAAGGAAAGTAGTGAAATAACCAAATTAGTTGAAGACTACTACAAAAAATTATATGAAAAGAAAGAAACACATGAGAATTAAATGGGGCATGTATTAGATCATATTTCAAGATCAGTGCGTCAAGACCCCTTTTTAACATCGGACTTTACCCAGGACCAACTGAATGATTGCATAAAGACTATGAAAAAAGGCAAATCACCCGGGGAGGACGGGCAACCTCGAATTTTACCGGACTTTTTGGGATATTTTAGCACCAGATCTGATTACTGTTTTTAACGAATTTTCCATTCGAGACAACATGCCAGACAGTTTCAGAATAGGGATAGTTACTCTATTGCACAAAAAAGGAGACAAAATTGACTTAAAAAACTGGCGACCCATAAGGCTTTTAAACGTGGACTGTAAAATTTTCAGCAAGCTTCTAGCAACACGAATGTCTGTAGTCTGGGAGACTTGGTTGATCCGGACCAAACCTGTGCCATCGTGGGAAGGAAGATCAGCGCCAGTCTCATGCTGATCCGTGACACCATTTGTTATGCGAGAGACAGAAACATGCGACTAGCGGTCCTAAACCTAGACTTTGAAAAAGCCTTTGATCGAGTCTCGCACCAATACCTCTTCAGGGTATTGCAAAAATGTGGTTTTCCCCAAAAATACATCAAGTGGGTGGGACTGCTATACCGAGACATCTACAGCAAATTCATGATTAACGGGAATTTATCGGAAGCAATCGAGATCAACTGCGGTGTACGTCAAGGTTGCCCTATGTCTCCCCTTCTCTATGTTCTTTGCATTGAACCTTTGGCACAAATGTTAAGAAAAGATAGATTTGTCGAAGGGATCAATATCCCAGGAAGTGGGGGACAAATTACCAAGTGTGTTTTGTACTTGGATGGTTTTAATATTTTATGTACTGACCGCGCATCTGTTGGAAGAGCCCTTGACTTGACTGACCTGTTTGGGAGGGCGTCTGGGTCAAGGCTAAATAGAGAAAAATCACAAGTGAAGTTTTATGGAACGTGAGAAGAGACAGAAAAAGCAGGACTCCCACTGACGGTGTTAAAGACAGACCAGAAAATCCTAGGGATAAAATTCAATGCGGATGGAGGAGGCGAGACCAACTGAGATGACGTGACAAGGAAAGTTAGGGGCCGGTCACACAGCCGTTTGCGGCTGAATCACGGCTAAAATTTTGCGGGGTTTTTTTGCCCGTGGTTGCCCGGGATGGAAAATGCGCAAATTTGGCCAACCCGCTGTTCATCTGTGGTATGGCCGGAAAAAAGACGCCGGCGACTGTTCCGCTTCCTCATCGCGTCATTTCTGCGTCATTTTCTCGTGTGGACCACGGGTATAAAAGCTCCCGAGCCGGTGTTGTGCCCAAATCCGACTCCTACGCAACACCCCCCCACCCCCTCGCGTGAACGCGCATTCTGCTGTGATCGCTTTTGACTTTTTCATCCGCGTTAACAAACGCATTTTGTAGAATACGATCGCACTTTATTGTTTAAATTAACGCGTTATATAGACTAGGATCTCCCACTTGTTATAATTATCTCGCTTTATAGTTTTAATAAGCGTTTTATATAGAGTACGATCGCTTTCGTTGGAAGCGCAGCAGAATGCGCGTTCACGCGATGGGGGGAAGGATTTTATATACGGTGTGCATTACTTTTCGATTACGTTCACAACAAAAGCAAAGACGGAGTGGATTAAGTTGTATTACATTTCCAACAAATGCAAGACGATGTGGTTTTAGTTATATGTTCGCCATTACATTACTTAAAAGTGAGATAAAACGAGGTAAAGGTAGTTGTATTAACGAGGGGATGCAAATCACGGCACCGGGCTGTAGCAACCTTAACTGTACAAGACACAGTCCCGTAAAGATAAAGATATCAAACTATGGCACCAATTTTATTTTGTCATCCTGAGAAGAAATGCCAAGAAACAAATATGGATTAAGACGAGAACACTACGTTGACGGGGGGGGGGGGGGGGGGGGTTAGGGGAGATTATTCTATCTTCTTTATTCATTATCCATTATCGATCAGTTTATAATACGCTACAAAGCTCAGGAGCCGGGACTCTTACTCTCAACCAAAAGGCTAAGCTAAGGTCCCAGAGTTAAAGATTTGCTGTGAATGCACCGAAAGATTTATTCGAAATGAAGAGAAACTACGCTGACGGGGATCCATGTTCACCCCCTTGACGTCACGAGCACAAATGACGTGTGGCGTTTGACTGTCACACGCGTAACACGCTAATTTCACGTAATAACACCGCGATACAGGCGCAGAACATGCTATTACCATGCTCCACCCACGATTACCCGCTGAAATTTCCCGTCCTACCCATGTGTAAGCACGCCCTGGCCGCGGCCAGAGCACGTCGTTCCGCGTCATTTCTGCGTCATTACCTCGTGTTGACCACGTGTGCGGCACGCGGTTTAACACGTGCTCAAACTTTTGAGCAGCTCAAAAGTTTTGAACGCGGCCAACCACGTGAAAATTTCCGACCGCGAGTAAAGCACTGCTCTATCTCATCTATATGGCGGTCTCAAAACGTCCAACAGTGCTCAACAGCATCTGCTTCACGGTCAGAAATTTATGGCCGTGGTTCAGCCTCAGTACGCTCGTGAAAGTCTGTGTGCCCGCGCTCTGAAGACTTGAGCAGTGCCTAATAATTTCGTGCTGACACCCGCGCGCGAATTTCCGACTGCGTGTTAAGCACCGCTGTATCTCGTCTGAATGGCGATCTTAATGCGTCCAATGGCGTCCGCCTCAAAGGCAGAAATTTCTGGCTGTGATTCAGCCGCAAATGTCTGTGTGACCGGCCCCTTAAGCAAAGACTTGTTTTTTGGTCACTAAGAAAACTGACAATAGAGGGGAAGGTCCTAATCATCAAAGCGATCATCGTCCCACTGCTTTTGTCAATCAGTTTAGTTTTTATGCCCAAAAGAAACGTGCTGTTACAACTGGACCGAGCCGTCTTTCACTTTGTCTGGGGCTCAAAGTGGGAAAGGATAAAAAGAGATACAATGAAAAAGAAAAAGGAAAAAGGGGGGAAAGGAGAGCCTGACCTCCAGCTTTTCCTGGGAAGCAAATATGTCTCTCTCCACTTCCAAAACGCTGTGGGCCCACCCAACAACCCGAAAAGTCAAGCGATGACCCGGTTTTGGATGGGCTCATATTTGCGGAAGCTAAAGCTTGAACCAAACAATCGTTTGATTCCAGTTTCATTTAACTTGCCACCAACACATCTCTTTATTCGGGATTTTTTAAAGAAATTAGATTTGGAAACACAAGAATGTCACTCTTAACAAAACCACAGGGCCCTTATTGCTATTGTGCAAGAGCGTGCAACAGTAAGTCCTGTGCGGGGGCTTGCGTTTGGCGAACCTACAACGGTTTGGAGCAACGTGAATCATCCTGCCCTCCCAAACAGACTACGAGACTTGTCATGGATGGTGGCTCATGAGGTTCTCCCAGTCAGAGCCGTAATGCACCACCGAGGAATGTCAGCGACTTCGATGTGCCCTCGACCTGGCTGTGGCGCCCAGGAGTCGGTGAGGCACCTTTTTTGTGAGTGCAATGCTGCTGAGGACTTGTGGACAATGGCCGACCAACTAGGAAAGTTCCCGGACTTGCCAGCAGGGGAGGTCCCTGATGCACAGTACGTGCTTTACGGGGTGAGTCGGTCGAGGAGGTCTCGGAACGACTTTGCCAGGGACTGGCTCACTCTCGCCGCCATCAAGGACGCCATCTGGACCTCCAGAAACCTGCTAGTATGGAAGTGCAGGCAGATCCCCCCGTGGCTGTGCTCCAAATGGCTGCAGATAGGACGCAGCCATGAAGAAGAATCGTCTGCACCCACCCGGAAGGGGGAACCGGAGCTACACTGTGGGGGTCCCGGCAGCAACGGCCTGGGTTGTGGAAAGTAGAAGTAAGAAGGGAGAGGACCCACACAGAGGACTGGAAGGATGCTGCTTGGGAGGGTGAAATGGCAGATCTTTGTCCTTGCACAATAGTATTGCCCTTTACACGTTGGTTAACTACTGTTAAAAGATAATAACTCTGAAATTGTTTAATTGATGTTGAAAATGTCAGGGAAAAATGTTAAAACGTCATATCGTCATGTCATATTGTCAGATATAACAAAATTGTGAATATGCTTGATGGCTGTTGAGATTGTCGTGTTTGTTTTGCTGCTGTTGGTGTCGGTGGATTTGTTCAGACCAAAAACAATCGACTTTGGCCTGGACGGATCTATTGACACTAACAAAGATGTTATATAATGAAATTGGGAATATGCTTGGTTGCTATTAAGATTTTCGAGAAGGGTTGTTCAAACCTCACATTGTGTTTGCTGTTAAACGTCATATTGAAATAGAATATTGTGAATGTGCTTAATTGCTGTTGAGATTGTCATGATTGTTTTCTGTTATTAGTGTCAATAAATTTGTTCAAACCAAAAAAAACAAAAAAATGCAGGATATGAGCATCAGGATGTTCTGCTATAGGTGTGGAAGGATGCTGCTTGGGAGGGTGGGATGGCAGAGCTATGTCCTTGCACAATAGTATTGCCCTTTACACGTTGGTTAACTACTGTTAAAAGATAATAACTCTGAAATTGTTCAATTGATGTTGAAAATATCAGGGAAAAATGTTAAAACGTCATATCGTCACGTCATATTGTCAGATATAACAAAATTGTGAATATGCTTGATGGCTGTTGAGATTGTCGTGTTTGCTTTGCTGCTGTTGGTGTCGGTGGATTTGTTCAGACCAAAAACAATCGACTTTGGCCTGGACGGATCTATTGACACTAACAAAGATGTTATATAATGAAATTGTGAATATGCTTGGTTGCTATTAAGATTTTCGAGAAGGGTTGTTCAAACCTCACATTGTGTTTGCTGTTAAACGTCATATTGAAATAGAATATTGTGAATGTGCTTAATTGCTGTTGAGATTGTCATGATTGTTTTCACTTATTAGTGTCAATAAATTTGTTCAAACCAAAAAAACAAAAAAATGCAGGATATGAGCATCAGGATGTTCTGCTATAGGTGTCGGCATGGCTGTTGTTTTTGGGCTGTGTACTTCATGTTCAGTTACAATTACTAAATTTACAAAATGGCCCTTGCTTATGATTTGATTTTTGTATCCCGGAGATGGAATAAGAGCTTGCTCTGTCCACTCCACGCATCTGCCCGGTATTACAGTACTTCCGGAAGCGGTGCATTCGCAATGATCGCAGCAAGGTTTTGGGGCTAGGACCTTAGCTCGGCCTTTTGGCTGAGAGTAAGTGTCCCGGCGCCTTGGTTTTGTAGCGTATTATGAACTGACCGATAACGGATAATGGCTAATGAATAACGAAGATAGAACAATAACCCTTAACCCTCAATCCATCCAATTTTGTCACTCCGAACATACTCCTCAAACACTTCATCTCAAAAACATTTACCGTATTTTCCGCACTATAAGGCGCACATAAAATCCGATTTTTACTATATGACTATGCGCCTTATAATCCGGTGCGCCTTATATATGGATCAATATAAAAATCACTTTTGAGAACTGTTATGATCTACCATAAAGCTTATTATGCTGAAATAAGCTTTATGGTAGAGTGCATAACAGTTTCAATACGAGCGATTTGAGTAGAAAAAGGCAAAATAAACATGTTACCTGCTCAAAAGTAATTTATATACGGTGTGCATTACCGTTCGATTACATTCACAACAAATACAAAGCAGAAATGGTTTAAATTTTATTACATTCCCAACAAATGCAAGACGAAGTGGTTTTGGTTCTATGTTTGCCATCACGATCCCGAAAAGTGATATAAAAGTGAGATAAAACGAGGTAAAAGTGGTGATAGTAGCTAGGGGATGCAAAACTCGGCAGGGATGCATTTCTCGGCATAACAAGATCGCGCTCTCTCCATCAGCGTGGACAGATGACTGGGGCTTTGTGCAAAAAGTGACCGTGCTCTTTGTGCATTATGCCCCGAGAGCGCATCAAGTGTTAAACGTCATTACGAGACGAAAATTGAACATTGAATTCAAGGCCGAGACATTAAAACGCGCTGTGTCCAGGTAGTAAACAAACACAGACACTAAAAACCTTTGTCACTGCTAAAAACACCACGACTGAAGCTATCTAACAAATTGCTCACTGAATAGCAAAGCACGGAAAACCATTTACTGATGGCGAATATTTTAAAGAAGCTTTTGTGTGTGTGTGTGTGTGTGCGCGCGCGCGCGCGGGCGTGTGTGTGTGTGTGCGCGCGCGCGGGTGTGTGCGTGTGTGCGCGCGCGTGCCTTCTTTATTGCTGCTGTTATTTCAAGTTTTGATATTTTCTGCAACAAGATATCATTGATGAATGGTATAGTAGCTGACCATATTATTTGTTTTTTGATTGTAGTTTATAGTTGATGACGAATAGTTGATCCTGGTTAATTCTTGTGGTAAAAAGTTGAAGTCAGAATGGCTACAGGCCTTTCCACATGTTGTTCACATTCATATTTTAGTTAATTGATGAACAAGAACAGTGGAAGATAAATAGGTCAGGTATACCAGTGTGCTGCTGGAATTTTATCTTTCCAAAAATGTATTCAGTATTTTTGCACTCTTCAGATGAGGAGCTGTAATAGTCATCCATATCAGTAGGTGACAGTAGATTTTTATATACTTTTTATGTACTAATTATCTGCTCTTGAGGTAGCACAGTACATTTAATAACGTAATTTGTTTAACAAAGTGGTTTAAGATTTTACTGTAAAAAATAAAAACATAAAGCGCATCATTATTTTTTATATTAAGTCTTATTTTCTTCTTTTTATATACTAATTATCTGCTTATGAGGTAGTACAGTGAAATATTTGACATAACTTAATTTTCAAACATTTTTGACGGATGGTGTGACACGGAACTTTTTTATAGATAAAAGTTACCTTGGTTCAAAAAGGGTTGTTGTGCAAGTCATTAATCTTGGTGTGGCACACTGAATTACAAGGAAATTTAAAAAGTGGCACGCCGCACAGAAAAGGTTGCTGACCCCTGATCTATACTCATACTGTTGTTACTCATCACCTTCCTCAGAGCACCCAAAACCTTGCTTCCTTGGTTCACTCTGTGCAATACCTCGCACTCCATTCCAACTGCAGCCACATAACAACCCAAGTACCTGAAGCTTTCAACTTCTTCCAGCACCTGTCCATTCAACCTTGTTTCCAACGCCTTGCCCCATTCCATCACGTGAACACTTCATCACCTTACTCTTCCCATCATTCACACATGACTTACGCCTATCACACATCCTTCCAAACTCCATTACCAACTTTCTCAATTTTTCCTCACAATAAGCCACAAGCGTCATCTGCAAACAACAAGTGACTTACCTGCCACACCGTTCCACTGTTATCCATCATCTCTACACCTCTGCCAAATACTCTTGCATTCACTCTTCTCACCACTCCATCCATGTACACATTAAACAGCCATGGTGAAATCACACACCCCTGTCTCACACCAGTCAACGCAGGGAACCAGTCACTTGTCTCACTCCCTACTCCTCCTCATGCTCTGCTGTTCACATAAAAACTATTCAATGCATCCAACAACTTTCCACCCACTCCATACATTACCATTACCTGCCACAATGCCTCTCTATCGACTCTGTCATACGCCTTTTCCAAGTCCAGGAAAGCTAAACAAACATCCTCACCTTTTGCAAAATATTTCTCAAACACCTGTCTTACTACAAAAACTGGATCCACACATCTGCTTCCTTTCCTGAAACCACTCTACTCCTCCATCACCACCTCATCTGTTTTTCCTCCTACTCTCTTAATAAAGACTCGTCCATACAGCTTACAGAAAACAAACTAAAATAACTGGAATTGCTACAATCATACTTATCACATTTACCCTGATACAATGGCACCACATATGCACTACACCAATCAACAGGAACCACAACACTTAAAAAGCATACATTCAACAAGAGTACTAACCAGTCAATCATGCCACCTTTTTTCAAGCATTCAGCAGTACAACGATCCAACCCAGGCGCCTTCCCCTCTTTCATTTCTTTTACTGCCTCTTGCACCTCCCATATTTCCACAGGCTTCACATTTAAATCACCCAACATGGACATTCTTCCCATACCACCGAACGCCTCGACTTTCACTTCCCTTCCATCCTCTACATTCAACAACTCCTCAAACAGACGGCATCAAGCTGGCATTTTTATGAGGCCATGCATGCAGTTCTCCGTGGTAGGCCATCCGTTGATCCACAAGTATTGGTGGCGTCATTCACCCCACCTGAACCGACAGAATCACCAATAGTAAGTTGAGAGGAGCAGGAACTCAACCCACCAATAATGTTTTCTTTATGTATAGCAAGTTGTTTTTGTACAGGAAGTTTTTAAATCAAGACTTAAGACATACTTCTATTCCAAAGTATATGATTGATGCCCACCTCATATTTTGTATTGTCCTGTCCTTTTCCGACTGCCTGCCTGGTGGTGATACGAAGAAGGACGATCTGAGATGAGTTAGCGGACCAGAAGCATGTTAACGCCTGCACTTACCAGCTGGCAGAGATGGGAAGCTGCGTCGTGGCCGTCATAAACTTTTTTGAATGGTTTACAGGCTGGGAGCGTCGTTGCTGTCATGCACCTTCGGGACAAATTTTCAACGTGTTACCTAGTGTTTACTATGTTTGTGTACTGTAATGCTAAATGTAATTCACCCTGGTCATCCTGAAAGGGGGATTACTACTTGTGAGGTCCCTTCTCAAGGTTTCTCTTTTTCCTCACGCTGAGGTTTTGAGTTGTTCCTTGCCCGCATGTTGGTTTAAGATCAGGTAATTGTGTAATTGTAATCCTGTGCAGTCCTTTGAGACATTTTTGTGATTAAGGGCGATATAAATAAATGTGACTTGACTTGACTTGACCTGGCAATAAACCAGCATTAAGTAATTCTTGTTTTTTCCACCCAACCTAAAGGCCATTGTAGAATGTCCTGTGGAAGTCATTTCAAGTCAAGTCATTTTTATTTGTATAGCCCTTAATCACAATTAGTCTCTAAGGGCTTCACAAGTTATTACATATAAGATCAGGTTACTCGTATGCTATAGAGTAGAAGTGAGTTTTAAGCCTAGATTTAAACATTTCCACCGAGGTTGCAGATCGGATCTCAGGGGGAAGAGCATTCCACAACACCGGTGCCCGGATGGAGAACACTCTCGAACCAGCGGAACACTTCTTGGCTCTTGGGATCACCAGGAGACCGGCGCTCTCGGAACGAAGGCTTCGGACCGGGACATAGGGGTAGATCAGATCTGAAAGATATGAGGGGGAAAGTCCATGTATGATTTTGTATAGTAGTAGGAGAACCTTAAAATCGCATCTTAGGCTAACAGGGAGCCAATGCAGGTTAGAGAAAATTGGGGTGATGTGATCGTACTTTTTTGTCCTTGTTAAAAGCCTCGCTGCAGCATTTTGTACCAGCTGAAGACTCTTGAGTCTGGTCATCGGAAGACCGGAAAGTAGTGCTTTACAGTAGTCGAGACGGGAGGTAACAAACGCATGAATTATGATTTCCGCATCCGACTGAGAAAGTATAGGACGAATTTTAGCAATGTTACGGAGATGGAAGAAAGCGGTTCTAGTAATTTTCTTCACATGTGTTTGAAAGGACAGATCAGGGTCGAAAATGACACCTAAATTTTTAAGTGAGTCACTCTGTGTGATGTGGCAATTGTCCAAGTTCACTGCGGTTTTAGAGAATAAGTCACGGGACTTAGAAGGACCAATAACTAACATTTCAGTCTTTTCAGGGTTAAGACGCAGGAAATTGAGTGACATCCACTCTTTTATCTCAGTGAGGCAGGCCTCCAAAGTTCCACAGTTTAGTGTGGCAGATTCCTCCATCGGGAGATAGAGTTGAGTGTCATCTGCGTAGCAATGGAAACTGATATTATACTTACGAATACTATCACCTAGTGGAAGCATATAAATGCTGAAGAGAAGGGGGCCAAGCACTGAACCCTGCGGAACACCACAAGTAACACTAAATAGCTCAGATGTCAATTCGCCATATTTAACGCAGTGTGTCCTATCTGAGAGGTAGGATCTGAACCATAATAGGACGCTTCCTGAGAGACCAATCCATTTTTCCAACCGTTCTAGCAAGATAATATGGTCCACTGTGTCAAATGCAGCACTAAGGTCCAGCAGCAGCAAAAGTGATGATGCGCCCGAGTCCATTGCCCGTAGGAGATCATTGGTTACCTTAATCAGAGCTGTCTCAGTAGAGTGGTTAGCCCTGAATCCTGATTGCATTGATTCAAAGAGATTGTTCTCGGGCATGAAATCATTCAGCTGCTGTGCCACTACTTTTTCAAGTATTTTAGAAAGAAACGGTAGGTTTGACACAGGTCTATAATTACATAAGTTTTCTGGATCTAGGTTGGGTCGTTTCAGTGTGGGTTTAATGACAGCGGACTTAAAAGCAGCTGGAACTACACCTGAGGCGAGTGATATGTTTAAAATATTTAGAACTGAAGGTGCAAGAACGCCAAAGAGACCTTTGATAAGTGAACCTGGAAGTGGGTCGAACTGGCAAGTCGTCGGTTTGGCCGTATTCACCATCTGTTTAAGATTTTCGAGTGACAGTTCACTAAAACGGGACAAAATACCTAGACAGCCACCATGTCGTGCATCTAGAGATTTGAGTGCTTTAGTATGTGTTGAATTAATACTGTCTTTAGCAATTTCTTCCTGTATGCTTTGGATCTTCTTAGTAAAGAAGACCATTATGTCGTGGGCAGAATGGGTGGAGCTATCTGGGATAGTCTGTTGCCTTGTTAGCGATGCTACAGTGTCGAAAAGGACCTTGGGATTGTTCTTTTGTGACGCAATCACTTTCGAAAGGTAGGCTGATTTTGCAGAGGCCAGGGCCGCTTTATACTTCAACAAACTATCACACCAGATTTGATGGAAAACTTCAAGCTTGGTAGCGCGCCATTTTCTTTCAGATTTCCTGCATTCTCGTTTAAGGGATCTAGTTTCATCATTAAACCAAGGTGTGCGTCTTTTAGGTCGTGATTTATGCCGGAAGAGCTGGCCACCATCACAGCGACCACACCATCCACACTACCGGGCACGTCGGCGTCATCTTCCACTCCGGCACCAGACCCCAAATCACCCAGAAAAAAAAGGAAGCACGATACACTCCTTGACTTTTTAAAAGAGGAGTCTGCCAGAGTAAAGAAAAGGCACGCAGAAACTGAGGCCAAAACTGAGCCGTTCCTGATCCTTTTTGGGAAGCTTGTGGACAAATTGCCAGAACAGTGACATCCCTGCAAGTTCTCATTTGTTTTATGAAAGGAAAATATTTTTTTTCATTAAGAACTCGATGAAGTTCCAGTCTATTTTCCAGTTATATGGAAGTATTGGTATATTTGTTACATTTTGTGACACATTATTTATTTACTCTTATGTATTTCGGACCAATGTGCGTTTGTTTGTAAATTATTATTCAACCCAGAGTGATTTGTAGTTGTTTTCTGTTCAACAATCACACAGTTCACGCACAGTATGTCACATCATTATAAAATAAACCACCAAGGTGTTACTCAATATATAGACATTTAATGAATAGTAGTTGTACTTAGAGAAACAATATACCAAATACACATGACGCACAGGTCTAGTATGAATATTAACTTGTGTAGAACTCAGGACAAATAGTGACTGCTGCAGTAATAACTAATAGTTAAAACATAATGCAGAAAAGCAAATGTGGGTCTGACTTCCAGAGCCTGAAACATGGCTTTTGGGCAATTTATTCCATATTAACTGTGGAAAGTTCTGTGTTTTGTGGCCCTGGGAACACTGAAGACCCGTGACACCATACGGTAGGACAGACCGTGGGCCAGCCAGTACACGTAGATCAGGACCTCCAGCCATGGTCCTGTTCTCTCTTCAGCAGCTCCTGCAGGCCTTCTTGCTCAGCCTGAAGTCCTGGATGAGTTCTGACTCCACAACGACGCATCAAACCATAAGCACAGGATAAAAACATTCCTGTCCAACCTGTCCACGCTTATGGGGCAGCCACTCTGAAACACAATAGATAAGATAAACAATTTGGACATAAATGTGGGCATAGAAAAGAAAGAGACAGCTTTTACTGTGACGTATGCGTCATGAAAACAATGTAGAAATTATCTTTTTTTTTTAATATCTAATGACAATTCTTTTGAATTAAATTACTTATAAACAAAGGTGTTTGGGTGCTAAATAGAAGGTTTGGTAATGATATTATTTCAGCTTAAGGGTCAGGTGGACTGTTTTTGTGTTACTTTTCATTGTGTCACACATTAAAGACCCCTACTATATGTCATAAAATGGCATTAAGATACTAATAAGTAGGTTGTCATTTATGTCTACACAAACATAGGGTATTATGTGAACGTGGGTTGTACGTTAACCCTAACTGTATTTGACCAACCGCGTCATTTTTTTAATGAGAGGACTTACCTTGTAAAGATGAATCAGCGCAACATAGCGCGAAAGCCGTCTCCTCAGTTTATTGGAGAGACGGCAAAGGTGATAAGCTTCCAGGCGATCGGTAATAACACAGCTGTGGCGGGCATTTTCAACGTTGCAAAATTTCTGGCCGTGATTCAGCCTCGATACGCCCGTGAAAGGCTGTGTACCCGCGCTCTAAAGTATTGAGCAGCGCAAAACTTTTTCGCGCCGCCACCCGCGCGTGAATTTCCGACCGCGTGTTAAGCACTGCTGTATCTCGTCTGTATGGCGATCTCAAAGCGTCCAATAGCGTCCGCCTCACAGGCAGAAATTTCTGGCCGTGATTCAGCCGCAAACGGCTGTGTGACCGGGCCCTTAGAGATAAGGAGAGAAGCTCAGTTATCCGGGAGGGACTCGGTGCAGAGCCACTGCTCCTTCGCGTTGAGAGGAGACAGTTGAGGTGGCTCGGGCATCTAATAAGGATGCCTCCTGGACGCCTCCCTTGGGAGGTGTTCTGGGCATGTCCCACCGGCAGGAGGCCCCGGGGGCTACCCAGGACACGTTGGAGAGCCTATGTCTCTCGGCTGGCTTGGGAACGCCTCGGGGTCCCGTCGGATGAGCTGGAAGAGGTGGCTGGGGATAGGGACGTCTGGGCTTCCCTTTTGACGCTGCTGCCCCCGCGACCCGACCTCGGATAAGCGGAAGACAATGGATGGATGGATGGATGGATGGATGGATGGATGGATGATATATTACTTTCCCAAGATGCCCCTCCCCCCATCCCCCTCAGAATAATCAGACTTTACTAGTACTTGGGGAGGATGGTCATGTTTTGATGCGACAACCTGAAACATCTCAAAACTTCCCAAACTGTCTGGTGCCCAGAAGAGGAAGAAAATAAAAAAAGAGGAGGAAAAACCCAACAAGCACAGAGGTAATGTTGCAGTCAGTAAAGATGATACCACGATATTATTTTTCTGAAGTAGATTGATAGTGTTATATAAGGTTATTCACATACCATTCAGCTTAACAAACCAGTAGTTAGTTAATCAAAAAATAGCCAGCGCTATCTGTCACTTTTTACGTCGGGTGACCAGTCACTAAACCTTTCCCAGGACATCTCTTGTTTTCATGCCCTGTTCTAGCTTGCAAGCAACAATCATAAATAGTTGTGGATTATGACACACACTCTTCCAAAAAATCCTCAACAACTCCAGAAAGACAGACTGATACTAGGTAAACTCCACAACTGGCCCATTCATTTGTATGAAACGAATCTTGACTCTGCTCTGCATAGAGGGGTTTAAATTTCTTATGGTTTTCATTTATATAATTTAATTTTATTTTATTATTTAATTCATGTGTTATAAGATTGGTGTTAAATACTCCTCTTCTCTCTTCAGATACACTGCTGAGATACCTCAGTCCCACAAGTGGAGATCCCCCCGTCACCTCCACATCAGCAGCATAACCGAGCAGTGACAGCAGCATCAACCGTTCCTCCAGTTCTCTCCAATCCTGCTACCCAACCTAGTGATGCAACAACATCCACCCGTCCTCCAGTTGCCCCTACCCCAGCTACTCAAACTACTGACACACACAGCAGCATCAATTGGACCGTCATCTGCTCGAGTAGTAGTCCATCTCCGCTGACCGATAAGGTACAAACAGAGTTGGTTCACAATGGTGCATTTCAAATAAGAAACAATTTCAAGTTCCCGAAACAAAAAGTTAGACAAAGGTGTTAACATGAATACTTCAACAGACTCTTAGTCAATGAAAAAAAAGTCAGAAAAAGCTGGCTTATGTACTCTTAAAACAATGATAGCTTGCACTGCTTCTGCTGCAAACTTTATGCTAAAAGAGAGTACAAACTGAATACAGATGGACTGGAAAAATGGAAGTCACTTTCTCAAAGTCCTCAAGGGCAGCCAGGATCATAATGCTCAAATGGCAACATGAAAGGGGACTTGGAGGTAAGTGTTGCGAAAGGGCTTACAATAAATAGACAAGAGATGGCACTTGCGGAGGTTTAGAGATAAAGGTGGCGTGAAGTATTAAATCGATTGGTGGCAATAATTTAGTCTTAAGCTGAAAGAAACATGGCTTTTAGGGGTTCCACAGACACATTAAAATCCACCAGACAATGGGAATTTTCTGAAAGAGGTGAAGGTTATGGCCAAATCTGACCCAGTGATGAAGCAACATGTCAGTGGGGTGGAGCTTTCAGTAACATGCATTATTTTCGCAAAATAATCCAAAATGAACTGATAAACTCCATCAGTTCTAAAGTCCTATACCCACTAGGTGGAAGAGATAAAAATATCCAAACATTTTTCATCATTTTCGATTGCACACCTGATGTGAGTTATGAGAAAAAGCTCTCTGTCATAGTCAGAATAGTGTCACAAGAAGACATGAGGAGCATTTCTTGTGCTTTCTTGTTGCAGAGCAGTCACCAGAACATTTGTCATCTCTAATCCTCCAAAAGCTAGAGGAACTTAACATTCCATTTGAGGACTGCAGAGAACAGTCCTATGACAACAGTGCCGCATGAAGGGAAAAAATGAACTCAAGAGCTTTTTTTATCTCATGTGGTGCCCATACTTTAAATCTGGTAGTAGCTGATGTGCAAAAACTCACCAGATGCCCTTGGATACTTCTCAGCCTCCACCCATAGATGGGACCTTCAGAAACATGTGAAAATCATTGTGAAATCATGGAGGGGCGCACTCCTGGCCATATCTTGGTGGGAGGGCGCTTGTGCACTCTTATTTTAACTTAATTTGAAACTTTGTCATAAATATCCTCAACTGCATTGCTTCTTTCTCTTTTTTCAAAGTCCGAATATTTGGTCTGGTCCTGGAAAAGAAAACGCGGTGAGACATTAGAATGTCCTTTCACCTTCGCCAACCGCCTTCCTCACATCCTTCTCCAAACCACCACATACTGCCACATATGAACCTACATACTTAAAACCATTTACCTCTTGCAACTCTAGATCATTTAACAAAATATCTAATACACCTACCTCACCACCTCTCGAATACCTCATTACCTTACTCCTTGGTAAGCTTTCTTCTCTCACACTCTCTATAAACTTCACTACCAAAGCCCTCAGTCCTGCTGCAGAGTTAGCCACCAAAGCAGTGTCTTCTTCAAATAACATCTGACTTACATGCAACCCACACTCACCCACAATACTTGATATGCCTCCTCTTACATGCACCTCATGCACCACGCCAATCATATACAAATATACAGTAACGGCCAAGGTGACATGACACACCCATGCCTCAAATCCAATCTTACCGGAAAACACTCGAAAACTTTACTCCCCACTTTCACACAAGCTCTACTATCCTCATACAAACTTTGCACAGCGCGCAGCAACCTGCCACCCCATACATCTTAAACACTTGCCACAAAGCTTCCCGATCTTTCCGGTCATATGCTTTCTTTAATCCATAAATGCATAAAACACCTCTCTTCCTTTCACTAAAAACGTTTCACTCCAAAAATCTGATCCGTAGGCCCCCTTCCACTTCTAACCCTAGACTTTTGTTTATGTTCCAAAGGAACTACTTTCTGTGTAATAATATTGTAGTTATCACCCTGCGCACGGCGTGTAGTGATACAATGTATAGGTCGATCATCAACTGCTGAATCCGTTAAAGATTGTTCAAGCGGTAAAGTCATGTAAACTTCATGCCGTTTTTCCCCATCTATATTTTTGATGAGAACACAACAATTGCTGACGAGTCTCGAACCTAACATGTGCAACAAAATTGTCTCATTTCAACTTTCCGCGGAGTTTTAGTATTTACATGCTTCAACTTCAAATTTCAATTTTTTTTGCGCCTTAACCCAGAAAAAAATGATGAGAGGTTTATAGTCTCGCTGAACGGCTAGCTTGCAAGTTTCTGTAGTCAGCAGGGATTTAGGTATGTGGATAACTGGCCTGCTTTCTGGGGCTGACCTGACCTTCTGAGGAGCGACGGCCTTCACCCTGACTTGGAAGGTGCTCTCACTCTTTTTAAAAATATAGAGTACTGTTTAAGCCTTCCATGACAGGGTACACTAGTGCAGGCCAGGTCACAGGTGATTAGTGAACCTGTAACCACGGGTGTGGAGTCTGTATTGCTGGAGCTAACTAGCGCTATGCTAGATTCATGCAATTCACATAGTTTTTGTAGTTTAGAGCGTTCAATTACCTGCACCACACACCCTTATCTGTACTCTTCTATAACATCTCCTTCTGTGCTTCTTACCTCTGATTCTGGGCGGCAGTAGCTCAGGATGTAGAGCGCTCGTCTTGGGATCAAGGGATCCCAGTTCGAATCCCGGCTCGTCTGTGTTACATGTCGAATTGTCCTTGGGTAAGATACTGAACCCCTAATACCCCCAATAAGCAGGTTAGCGCCTTACATGGCTGCAAGGCCGCTATTGGGAAATGTGGAGCACATTGTAAAGCGCTTTGGGAAGTCATTGAAAAGCGCTATATGAATGCAAATCATTTCATTTCATTCTCCCTTGTTAGGTGAGAAGGGAGAAGAAATAACATTAGTTTCTACCACTAGTCATCCTGCTCCTCCACCTGTCAACAATATCCCTATGGTATGGAATTCGGGCCGCATCTGCCGCCATGCAAGGCACAAGACAAGCAGTATAATCTTGTGGAGGTTACCACTAAGGTTACCATTAAGGTTCAAAACTCAGGAAAGGGTTCAGCTCGGTCCACAGTGCTGAAGCTTGGCCTTCTGAATATTAGATCACTAGCCTCCAAATCTTTACTTGTCAATGACCTTATTAATGAACACAATCTCAACTTTATTGGCCTTTGTGAGATCTGGTTAAAACCAAATAAGTTTGTAGTGTTAAATGAGGATTCTGCCCCTAACTTTGTGAGTTCACACTTGCCACGACCATGCAAATAAGGTGGCGGCTCTGATATCGGAAGGTAAGTTGAAATTTACTCCTGGTACCCCTACTGTTTTTAAAACGTTTGAAGCACTTGTTACGAGGTCCTTGATGTCAACACCAATTTATGTAGTTGTTGTGTATCGCCCACCTGGACCATAATCAAAATTTTTTGGATTAATTTTCGGAACTGTTAACAGACTTAGTAACTTATGCGGACAATGTTGTAATTATTGGTGATTTTAATGTACACATAAACTCCGCATCAAATTCACTTGCGATTGCTTTTAAGTCACTGATTGATGCATTTGCTTTTAATCAAATAGTTAATGTGCCCACTCATAAAGATGGGAACACTCTAGACCCGGGGTGTAGTGGACTCAAATGATACACTGTTACCGTATCCTAATGCCATCTCTGATCATTATCTTGTTAAGTGTGAGGTGCTGTTTAATGTTTACTGTGATAAGGGAAATTTAGGCTTTAGTAGTCGCAATATCCGCCCTGCAACGGCATTAGCTTTAAAAGAATTATTACCTACAGTAACTGCGGCCTTCCTTTCATACACTGGGTCTGTTGACTCACTTACAAACAACTTAAAAATTGCTTTGGTTAATGTTCTTGATTCTGTGGCGCCCCTAAGGCATACATTTCGACCTAAGAAGCATACACCTTGGTTTACCGAAGAAACCAGGTCACTCAAACAAGGTCGCAGGAAACTTGAATGAAAATGACGCACTACAAATATGGAGGTCTTCCGACTGGCCTCGTGTGACAGCTTGCTAAAATATAAAGTCGCTCTTGCCTCAGCTAAAGCATCGTTTTTCTCTAAGATTATTGTTAAACATGAAAATAATCCGAATTTTTTGTTCGACTCAATGGCGAAACTTACCAGACAACAACTTAACCCAAATAGTTCTACTTATTCTGCTAATGACTTTAGGGAATTTTTAAATAAAAAGATTAAACTCATCAGGAATGAAATCTTAAACGAACGCTCTGCAACCTCGTCCTACCTCAAAGATGCAGAGGTGTTAGGTAAGGACCGTGTCGGCAGTTGTTCAGAAACATTCTCCAGTTTCAATAATTTGTCCCTTGATAGTCTTGAACAGATGGTCAGTAGGGCCAAACAAACTACTTGCCTGCTTGATCAGTTTCCAGCTTCACTGGTGAAGGATCTGTTTGGGATCTTAAGATCATCGTTTTTAAATATTAATAATATATCGCTATCCTCGGGTATGGACCATAACATATTATTTGTTCGTCTGGAATGCATTGGTATCTCAGGAACTGTACTCTTGCGGTTTAGGTCCTACCTGTCAGACAGGATGCAATGTGTTAATTACGGCAATCTGACCTCTAAACTCTCTAATGTCCCCGTGGCGTTCCACAGGGCTCTGTACTTGCCCCCCTTCTTTTTAGTATTTATATGCTTCCGCTTGGTGACATTATCCGCAAGTATATCAGTTTCCATTGCTATGCAGATGACACTCAACTGTATATGCTACTGGAGACAACTGGACAGTTAAGTTGTAAAAATCTGGAGGCTTGCTTTACTGAGATTCAAAGATGGATGTCACTTTATTTTTTGGCGCCTTAACCCAGAAAAAACTGAAATGTTGATTATTGGTCCAACTCATTGTCGTGAGTTATTTTCAAACACTGCCCTAAACCTAGACAAATGTAATATCACCCATAGTGGCTCGGTCAAAAATATAGGTGTTATATTTGATCCTAATCTGTTGTTTCAGTCACACATTAAAAATAATACTAGAATAGCTTTCTGCCACCTCCGTAATATTGCGAAGATTCACTCGATGTTGTCCCAATCAGATGCAGAGGTTTTAATTCATGCGTTTATTACTTCTCGGCTTGATTACTGTAATGTATTGCTTTTTGGTCTCCCGATGTCTAAGCATCAAAAGTTTGCAGCTGGTTCAGGATGCGGCAGCTAGACTCTTGACTAAGACAAAAAGTTTGAGCATATTACTCCTGTATTGGCCAACTTGCACTGGCTCCCAGTCCACTTAAGATGTGACTTGAAGGTTCTCTTATTAAAATACAAATGTTTGCATGGAGTTGTACCCTCTTATCTCTCTGATTTAATTTCCCCCATGTTCCTGCACGGAGCTTCCGCTCAGAAAATGCCGGTCTTGTGACTCCGAGAGCAAGAAGTCTGCACGCTCGAGAGCGTTCTCCACCCGGGCCCCGGTGCTATGGAATGCTCTGCCTCCAGAGATAAGATCGGCAACCTCAGTGGAAGATTTTAAATCTAGACTTAAGACACACTTCTATTCAAAATTGATGCCCACCACATATTTTGTTTTGTCCTGTCTTTTTCCGACTGTCTGGTTGGAGGTGATACGAAGGGTTTCTGTTAAAATAATGCATCTATCCTTCCATCCATCATCTGCACCGCTTATCCTCAGTAGGGTTGCGGGTGTGCTGGAGCCCATCCCAGCTATCTTCGGGTAGTGGGCAAGGAACACCATGAAATGGTTGCCAGCCAGTCCGAGGGCACACACAGACAGACAACTCATTCACATCTAAGGACAATTTGGGCTCAAGTGCATGTTTTTGGAATGTGGGAGGAAGTCAGAGTGCCCGGAGGAATCCCGAACCAGGATGGGGAGAACAGGCAAACTCTGCACAGGAGGGCTGGTAGCTGGATTTGAACCCATGACCTCAGAACTGTGCCGCAGACGTCGCCGTTAAAAGTACCTTTCAGGCAATTAAAAAAAAATCATGCTGTAGAAGACTTTACTTTGGGACACCATTGTTCTTTCAGGCAGACAAGCTAGCCCCGTCCCAACCCCCACCTTTGCATCCACCTTCCTCTCCCTCTTTTTCTCTCTCCCTACTCCAGCTGGAATACATTGATGAAACACTGCTTTCACGCAAGAGTGGAACTTACACAAATTAACCTCTTGCAATGTCAGAAAATGATCAAAGTCAAACATGTGAAATGAATACTGAACTGTGTTTCTCTTTAATTACATTGATTTAATTATCTGGCAGCTACTGGGCATGAGGGTTGGCTTTATTTCGCATATGTGTAGCAAAGGTTGACTTGACAACTCCCCCCAGGGGGGCCGGACAAGTTGGTAGGAAAACTCTTTGAGGGCATCAACACAGTATGTGTTTTGTATGGTGAAAAAGGTGATTCTGTTTTCCATTCCTATTTTTGTGTATTTGAACAGCAGTGCTACCTTGGCGTAGTTGTTTCCAGACAAAAATATATATAGAAGAAAATCCCCAGCAAGCGTTCCAAATTTCAGCTTGGGCAGGGTATCCCAAAACTTCTTGTAATGATGGACACTTCAAAAAGGGCAATGTTGTCACAAATTTCTTCTGTGCTGGAGACTTTTGGACATTTATTATATGGTAGTTTAACCAAATCTGCCAACTGCCACAGGCAGCTTTCATAAAAAATAACCGCTTTCACGTCAACAAGACAGGGGTGCCACAAAGTAAAATAAATACGAATTTATCGACCTATGATTTCTTAGAAAACTTAACATTGGTATGATGGTTCATGTAGTTTTGAATAGTATTCATACCAATGTATTTTACTAAATGAAAGTTGTTTTTTGTTCCAATAGAAGGTACAAACTATTACAGAATGTCCCTTTAAGTTAAATAAAAAAATTATCAAGGAAAAACAAACCAATCACCAAAAATCTTCCTTTTCAGACAATATGTTTTAGCATGGGCAGCACGGCGGCGCAGTGGTTAGCGCTTGTGCGGCACAGTTCATGTCATGGGAACCTGTCGTGGGTTCAAATCCAGCTCCAGACTTTCTGTGCGGAGTTTGTATGTTCTCCCCGTGCTTGCGTGGGTTTCCTCCGGGCACTCCGGTTTCCTCCCACGTTCCATTTCAGGTGAATTGACCGGTCCAAATTGTCCCTAGGTGTGAATGAGTGAATGAGTTGTCTGTCCCTGTGTGCCCTGCGATTGGCTGGCAACCAGTTCAGGGTGTCCCCTGCCCACTGCCCGGAGATAGCTGGGATGGGCTCCAGCCCCCCCGCGACCCTGAGGAGGATAAGCGGTACGGCTGATGAGATGAGATGAGATGTTTTAGCATGTTGAAAACCTATTGGGTGCTCTAATAGCTGTAGGAATAGCTTATATTATGTTTATTTCATTCAGAATGTAATTTGGTGGTTACCGGTTTGGCCAGCAGGATTCCCACCCAAATTAAATTGACCTAGCCTCATATTGTATTTCGCATTTTTTCATGAAGGTAGCAATACTGTAAATACATTTCAATTTTAGCTTGGACTAATCATTTTTCAGTTCATTGATATGGATATTGATTAATAATTTCAAAAAGAAAATAGTAGCGACACACAAATAACTGAATCAAACGAAAGAATAAAAAGACATTGTTGACACAAAAGCCCTTGCAGTATTAGAAAACATGAGTGAGGGAAGAAATTCGGACGAAATAATGAAATTACTGTTCCATCAACCCGTAAAGATTATCAACTCATTTAAATGAATGGGCTGTTTTTAATAGCATGTTAGAAATGAAATGTTATTTGCACAGCAATCAAACGGTTTATTGTAAAATTATTTCTGTCCTACCTTTAGGTCAGACAAAGCAGCACGTGAGGGGAAGGAATAAAAAGGTCTTGGGGATTAGCCGCATGGCGGGAAATTAAAACCCTCCTCAGAAAACTCTGTATAATATTTTTTGCATCCCACAGACGAATTATAGGGAAAAGGAGAACCATGGTTTGGTTTTGCCATGTTCCAGGCTGGGGAGATGAGGCTGTGGCGTTCAGCCTTCTTCCTCATTGTACCCAGGCGGCCTAAGCTAGCAAGACCTCCCCTCCTTCAAGCATGTGTGAAAGCAGCAGAAAGAAGAAGAGGAAGTCTAAGAAGAATAAGAAACTAGTAGTTGTGTCATTGACAACAATAGCAGAATCACTGCCACCAATAGTCTCTTGTTCAGCACCCAGGAAAGCTGACTTAGGCATTTTCTGTGGGCGCTCAAGTTTTTTCCGAGCAACAGTTCCGTGTTTGGTTTGGATGATACAAGACCTTGGTTTTGCAGCTTTCTCAATGACTTTTGCTGGTGTTTTCCAAATCTTCTCAATTATTTGATCGGAATGGAAATCTATATTGTAGAATTCATTGAAATATCCAATTTTCCTATTTCACCTTGTGACTATGTATACGTTGTTTCAGCAATCCCTCTGGGCATGTTATTCAAATATTCAATTGGTGAAGGATGCCAGCAATTTTTTAAACCATCTGTGGACATCACTGTTTGGGAAAATGTGCCTGTCCAACAATCATTATCACAGGAAAAGACTTATCAGATCAGTGTGTAAAAAGGAAAATGTGCCAGTTCCATATGCCATGTCTTTTTCGAAAAAGTATGTTCTATTGATTGACGGGAAAAAAGCTGGTTGTTACCCAATTGCTATTTATTAAGAAACAAAGTACAAGAAACCTAGTTTTGGAATAATTCATGGGATATACCCAGCCAAAGTGCATACATTAAAATGTCTAGCAAAGACATTGAGGTTTAAATGTAGATTTTGTTCCACTAACCCTGAAACTGTAAATAAGTAATCTTGAAAACTTCAGGAAATTGTTAAGTGGGAAACAATTAGTTTCAAATATATGCTGGAAGGGTTTCAAATAATTAAACTCGCTTAAGCAGTTCAAACTACAAACTCTTGAAATAAGACAAAAAAAATGCAATGACAAAAATTTAGATTAATCTAAGAACAAAGACAAAAAGGTCACAAAAGCTACAATTGCTAACTATTTTTTGTAAACAAAAGTGAATAAAAGGTTTGGATTTGCTAATGTGAAGGCGGCAATCACACTGCTTAGCCCATGCACAATAGTTATACATTGCAAAAAAAAAATCAAAATTTGAAGACATAATCCCAAATTAATATAAGACAAAAGACATCTTGTTTAAAAAATACAATTGCAGTCATATAGAGACAAAAAAATAATCAAAACCCCAAAACAACAGCTCAAGTTTTTCCTGTGCCCCACTTCACACTTTGATACTTTAGACAAAGGGTAAGTTTTAAAAACAAAACAAAACCAACTTGTTCAATCACAGCGAAAGCACATTCAGTTTAAAATCAATCTTATCGACATAACTATCGTCAAATAATATTTGTCACAAATTTGCAATTCTAATATGCTTACATGTGATTCTAGGTAATGAAATCCACATAAAAGGCAAGCTTTCAATACAGGTATAAAATACATATATTGCAGATTCATACAATAACAATCATATTCAAAAACATTTTTAAAACCATGGGGGGTATTGGACGAAACCAAGATGAAAGTTAATCTTTTATCTTTTCTGATCCATGATTCTAAGATAGATCTTGGAGGTCTATTTGAGGATTTGGTAAATACGCATTTATCCCAACTTCTACAGCAGGCTTGACATAGCTGGGCTTTTTCATCCTGACTCCGGCAAACGTGCCCATTAAGGCAAACTCAATCAAGCCTTGATATTCTATATTCAAATTTTGGGTAAAGGGGCTGTCTTGATTAGGCCAACTCCATAAGATCTAACATATATTTACATGTGCATGCAAGAGATGCTTGAAAAGTAGTCCAAAAGATAAGACAATAGTGGAACATACTGAGGACATATTGTGGGAAATACTGTTAGTCATCAATTTCATATAATCAATCTGTCATGGTTGTCATGGCGCCCAACTGGCCCCCGCCATGTGGCGCTAGCTCTTGTCACGGTCGCCATGGCGCCCAATTGGTCGCGCCCTTGGGCGCCAGCTGAAGCTTGTTGACAGATTGGCTCCCTGTCAATACTTAAACGCTGTCCTGTCTGTAGACTTTCGTCGGTCCGTCTGCAAATCTCCGTTTTTTCTGTGTTTTTGTGCTTGATTTTCTCCCGCCACGATCTGTTTTGATTTCGACTTTTCCGTTCCCTCGCCACGGAAGTCCCACTTTTGCGGCTGAGCAACCTACTCCCCGCGACCATCGATCTCCGGATCGAGTGTGCTCTCCTATCTTTTTCCCCCCAATAAAACTGTAAGTAACGTTACTCGAGTGGGTCCTGTTTCCTGTTCTGGTTCATGACAGTATGGACCGACCACAAAATGGACCCAGCGAACGCTCACACAATCGCGGATTGGGGAGAGCTGGAAACTCCCTACGCTCTGCAGCAGTTGCACCGGACAGGGGGTGGGGTCTGGCAATTGTCCAGTGACGTCACCGCCCTTCAACTGCTGTTCCAGCGAAATCTACAGAACAAGCAGGGCCAGCAGGAGCAATTAGCTCTGATGACTGAGCTCCTGTCGCGTCGGCCGTCGGCAACGGCCCCGCCTCCCGGGGGCTCTCCTCCTGCCGTGCTGTCGTATTTCCCGCCCATTCGGCCCATGGACTCGCCTGCCATGATAATTGCTGTGCCTCGAATGGGGTTTCCGGGAAAAGTTGGGGCCGATCTGACCGAGGCTCCCGTCGGCCTCTCCTCCACACATGTTGGCCTCCTAAAAAAGGATAAGCTAATACATATCACTGACGTCAAAAGTACACAAATGTGTTCATTCAGTGCAAACTGTAAGCTCATATCAAGCAGAGTGATGACTGCTGGTCTCACTATCACTTGTGACCCCGAGTTTTTAATTAACTAGATAATCTGACTGCAAACTGAACAAGAAAACAGTTTTTCATCAGTGTGAGTTCTTGAGTGTCTTTAAAGCTTACTTTATAACTCATTTTGTTTTTATCACAAACTGAGCAAATACAATTTATTTTACCAGTGTAGATTATTCAACGTAATGCTCAGAATTCCGTTTTGTAGGCTGACAATGAACACGACAAATATATAACTTGCCAATAAAGAATTAGCAAAATCAACGACATTTCCCCAATTAAAAAAATTAAAAGCTACCCAACGTTTCGATTGAAGGTCGTGAGAGCATACCAGACCAGTCCCTGGGTAAGTTCGTAACATAGCCGCCCACCCGTACAAAAGAAAGGTTGCCTTCCACTCATACAAGTCAGTCTGGTTGCCGTTGGCACGGGAAAGCGAGCCCTCTCTTTAAATAACGCGGGTACGTTTCATGGGTGTTTCTCTGTGTGGCTTGGTGGTTTATAATCAGTTTTTCTGAGTCCAAACCCTAGAGCCAAAAAGGGGGAGTAGATCCTCAAAACTTGAGGATGAGACCATGAGACGAAACCCATGTTCGAAAAGTTCGGTTGACACAGCCAGACCTTACAATATTTCCGGGCACCTGATGCCTGACAAATGTGGTTTGCTGTTGCTGAGGACGTCACCAATAATACAAATGTGCTGGCAAAATATTCCAGTAAGTATACAATGACTTTACTCTAACTTGGCAAATCTCTCATGACCCAAAGTGTTTGGTGACACACCTGCTTCAGGCTGCTATGTCCGATGTCCTTTTTATAATATTTGTAGTTTGGGGTAAAAAGCCCTGAAAACCCACTGGGGAATCAGATTTTCCCATTGCCATCAGCAGTGCGCATCTAAACAAGCATTTTTTTCTTAGCGAACATTTGTAAAGATAAGCAAAATCCAAACCGAATTCGCTTAAACTCAACCAAAATTCGTTTTTTTCTCTTGTTTTGTCGCACCACCAGCTTGTGTCAAAAGACTGAGAAAAACTGCACTGAATTGTTCTGCCCATACTTAGTGCAATAGTATTGCTTTATTTTTATTTTTAATTTAATGGGCTTTTTTTAAATTGTTTTTGGAAAAGCACCCAAACCTGAAATTTTGTGTGACAAATAAGTGGTGTGGGTCATACTAATCCATACTTGGGTAACTATGACGATGTAACTGATGATTTGGGACCTACGATGATGTGACAACTTCTCCCACCTGACCAATCTCATCCAGGCCACCAAGGACCCAAGACTCAAGAAAAATAATTTCTTGTGGAACCAAGAAGGGACTGTAGGCCCAATGTCACCTACCGACACAACGACAATCAGGTGTCATCTTCAGCAAACGCCCAAAGTTTTCCAAAGGTGTCTGTGGGATCACGCCCCCAATAACCGTGATAAAGACAAAGGGAGGAATGTAGAGTATTCAACGTTTGGTCAGAATTCTGTTTTGCAATGTCAGAAAATGATCAAACAATGTCAAAACATATTCCCTTAAACGTGGTCCTTCCTCTTGGGTCGGGGGATTGACATTCCTCAAACTGATGCACATATCTACAGAGGAATTGGAAGGAGTAGGCGTTGTGAGGGCTTCATTACTTTTCATCTAAATGTGAATTCTGGGTGTGGGCTTGAGGAGGCATCAGTGAAAAGTTCCACATAAACCTTTACGCCTGGAACTCAAGTCCAAAACCCAGCTTGTGGCCACCGGCATTGATGTTCTTGCCATCGAGGAGGGCGGACAGCGTCAGCTTGATGCCTGGCTTTAGAGTCTGAGTTTATCCTAGGCCTATGAGACTGGAGTTGTTCACCTTTGCAGAGAAGGACGCGTCTGGGTCAATCTGGTACTTAGCGGCGATGCTAAAGCGAGTGTTGCTGTTGCCGGCAGTTCAAGCCAGATTGACGGCCGTCTCCAGCTGATTATACACCTTTTGGTAAATGGAGCCCCCAAACTCGGTGCCATCATTTTTATTGGTATGAAGCTGGAACTCGTCCGTCTTGTAGCCAACAGCAAAGTTGCTTTGGGTGATTCGGTTGCGGCCGGCCTCAAATGTCACCTGGTAGCAGGCCAGCCAGCCCTCGAAGCCCACCACGCCAGCGCCGTGCACAGCTGCGCCATTGATGTCATAGTTGACGTCACAGCCGAGGTTGATGTGGTCGCACTTGTAGCCAGTCTTCAGCTTGCCCCCTTTTTTGCCAGTGTTTGGTGAAAAGGAGGAGTTAAATGTCAGCTTGAGACCCTTGGCCAACTGATCCTCGATCGTGATTTCAGTGCCCAGCGTGTTGTCAGTGTTCCACTTCTCTGTGAAGGTAAGTCCGTGCTCAGACCACTTGTACTTGGTTTCCAGAGAGCCAGCCACCTTGCTGGTCTCCGTGTTGGCTGAGCCCGTGCTGGTGAATTCCAGTCCATTCTCAGACTTTGTTTTTAAGTCCAGCTTGATAAGCCCGAAGCCGTATCCCTTAGTGAAAACATACCGAGCAGACTTTCCAAGGTCAGCGTAGGTTGGGGGTACGGCCATGATCTGGATGGGCAATTTCCATTCCGGAAATTACGGACTGTCACGGTGAAAGGGAGTAGATGAATGACATATGAAGTGAATACTGTGTTTTAAGTCAATCACATAGATATGTTATCTGACTGACAATGCTGGAATTTGAGGTTGGGGAAGGGGGTTTTATCTGCATTTGCCGTAGTGTCACACTTGACCAGGCTGCTGTCTCTTTGATGCGTCAAGGTCTGCAACTGCAGCGCCGCTGTTCGATTCTCCGGCTGCACTTCCGGACCCGGGATTTCCATCCGTCGCTGCGATTTCTCGAGCTCTGCTCCTAGTAACAACCATATCAGACAACTTATTACCACACACAACTTTATCATACACATCTTGTTTTCCTAATTTAACGTTACTGCCCTATTGATCTTGGTTGGTCTCATTGACGGTGGCAGCGTGAGCCTTGGTACAGTGGTTCAGATAATACCAGGTTGAGCTGCCCTCGACCTGGACTGCGGTCGCATTGCCCTCACGACGGTGTATGGTCCCTCACGTCGAAACACCTTGATGTACACGAGATCCCCTGGGACCACCGTCTTCTTGAATGGTTGTTCGACCTTGGACTCTTGTCTCTTCACCTGCAGGTAGATGGCCTTCTGGACAGCCGTCAATTGTCTCATATGGTCTCTCAGTTCAGTTTGCAGTTGCTCAAGCTTATAGGGACCTCTCAGATCCGGCGCTGGCATTGGTCTGCCTGTTAGCATTTCATGCGGTGTTAAATGTGTCATTGATGAGTTTGCATGCGATAACTCATCAGCGCTAACGGTAGCGCATCCACCCAGTTGAGCTTAGTACTCGCACAGATCTTGTTTATCTTTGATTTTAATGTTCCATTTACTCTTTCCACCATCCCCTGACTTTGTGGGTGATACACCGCACCCAATCGTTGTTTGATGTGTAATTTTTTGTGGGATGCCCTTCACAACCTTTTGAACAAATGCCGCACCGTTATCTGAGCTTATTTCTGACGGTATACCAAATCGCGTAATAACATCTCTGATCAAAAACTTAATTACTGTTTCCGCACCTAGATCTTTTGATGGAACTGCTACATTTTATGATATTATTCTCTGCACAGATTTCATACTGGTTGAGCACTTTGTCTACAGTGGCCTGTAAATATGGAGACCAGTAACCTTGTTTTTTCAGCTTTTTTACAACCTCCCCCCTTGCACAATGATCTATATTGTCCGCTTCTGATATCAACATAGTCAGCAGTGACACTAGAGCAATAATCAGTCTTTCATGTGATCTCCAAAGTCCTTTTTTACCACGGGTAGTACCAGCTTGTGTCGCCTCTGGTATGGTAATAGACGATAGGCGGCGCCGTCATGCTTGTTTGGAAGGGTTGGTCAAGTACAGGTGCTTGAGTCTTCAATTTAATTTTGCAGGTCAGAGAGCTGCATCTGAGTGAGTTTCCGTTGTTCAGCTCTTTCTAAGTCCTGTTGCCTTTGTTGATCCTTTCTGAATTTTTCAATAGCGTGGACAACATGGTCGCGGAACTTCCTGTATGGCATTGAGGTTAACCCTACGACATCTTCCAGCTTACTCTGAACTCGTATTGGCAGGGCTCCGATGACTGCATTGCGGAACAGAGTCGAAAGTATAGGGCTGTTCTCCACTTCTTCCTCTGTTTCCTGCTTCAATCGTTTGAGCTGCCTGCCGATGTATGAAGCTGGGTTCTCAGTTTCGCAGAGAGTTTCACCTTTTAATGCCTTAGGGTCGATCTTGGCAGGGTATTCATCCCGTAGTGCTCTCCACACTACTGCACGGTAGGCGTTAAATTCAGTTCCATCCGCCATCACATCGACCATCCATCCATTGTTGCTGTGACGCAAAAGATTCTCCATCGCTGAAGCACCTACACATTGCGCCAATACTGACTTGATATCGCCGATGGCCAGCAGCTTGCCAATAGTCTCTTCAACAAACCGTCGAATCCACTTCCCAGCACCTTCATGTATGTCTGGCAGTCGGGAAATCAGTCCAGCAAGGTCGAGCGTCTGCCAAGGGATGTACTGACCTTTGTTTCCCTTGGTTAGAATCGGAAACTGACCAGGGTCTGTATATTTCTCCGGCGGCCGGATATTTGGCCTATATCTTAGGTCATAAATTCCGGTTGCACTCGTTGACGGTCCAGGTCTTTCGCTGTTCCTTCCTGCCTCAGTTCTTGTGTGAAGACTGTCCAGTTCTTCCTCCAATTTTTGAATTGTAGCGCGAATCGCCCCTTGCCGTTCTTCTTCCAAGTTCCGGATGGTTTGCCGGGCACCTGCATAGCAGTCAAGCGGTTCTTTACATTCTGCTCCGTCAAACTTTCTCCCCGTGCTACAATGCTTCAGGATAGGATGATGTTGAGGACTTGTTGGCGCGTTTCCCAGGTTTCGTGTTGGCGATCTCATCTCGTCTCCTTCTCCATCATATTTGAAATCCCCATTTATTTTCATTGTTCCGACCAAAGTTGGATACAACCCAGCCGATCCAGTTGTCGTATCAGCGTTCAATGATTTATCTTTTAGTCGACTCAGTCCTTCCCTAATTTTCTCCTTATAATGCACTCCTTAAGTCTTTAACAGCTTCAAAATGTCCTCTTCAGTATTCCTCTTCTCCCGTCGTTTCTTGCTATCTTTGCCAGACTTGTAGTCCATGATTCTCACCTCCTTGACGCCACAAGTGTATGCATCAAACGTACCCCCTTGTGGCCACGCCGGTTGAAGATTCTTCGTCCTCTTCTCCCATTTTCGTGACACCTTTTCAATCAGCTTGGCCTTGTCCGGATGACGCAATCCCAAAAGCTTCACTGGTACAAGAATGTTCATATTTATTCAATTATTGTGACCTTGCTTTTGCAAATTGGAGCAGATATTCCCAAATCGGGATGGGCTGAGGAAGATTTTTTTTTGTAACCAGCCAATTCGTGTTACGGCCATCAACTGGACTGGGGTGGAACCTTGCAAGTCCCGTCCAATTTCTTATGGGACAATCTTCACTTTGAACTCCACTCACTGAGGGGACTTCCCTATGGAGGGACCTCACTGGAGGGTTCTCAGGGCCAAGTGAGAGGAATGGGATTGGGTCTTAGTCAATATCTTTGCCAACAGCATACTTCCACTAAAAACGTGATTAAATACAATTATGTATTGTGCAACCAACTAAAAAAAATCCATAAAATGTTAGTATTATGTCACAAATGATACTCTTTTAAAAAGACAAGAAATCTCATGTAATAGTTGTTGAAAAAAACAACTAACGTGTGTGAGCTGTGCAACCCTTCAAATAGTGCAGTGGTCACTTCATTAGCATTTGAAGAACTAGTGTTACCGGATATCAGGTTTTGGACATGTTTGTAATGACTTGGTTGCCACACGCAGGGTTGATGTTTCTTATCGTTATTTCACAAGATGATCACAAAAACTTAAATGACAATATTACAGTTCAATCTAAGAAAAAAAGACAAGACAGTGATGAAAGCAACTATTTATTGTAAATAAAAGTAAAGAAATGGTTTCTATTTGTTGATGAGACAGCGACATAATGACTCAAGTCTGAATACTTTCATGACAATCACACAGCAGACACCATACGTTATTTACAAATTGCAAAAAATAAAAACATAAATGACAGAATCACAGTTTAACGAGACCAAATCAAATGCAGTCAGATCAATACAAAAAAAGAGGATGAGATCAGTGAAATAGAAACCCAACAAGGGCTGATGGGAAAAGATAGTTCATCTCTTGTCTCCTTAAAACTTTGGACACTTGGAATTAACTTAAGATGCTTTGATTATTGATCAAATCTAAATTTATGACGTTTTTGAATCACTGAAAATCGCATTCTGTAGAAAAAAAAACAACTCGTCTATAGAACAATGTACAAAAAATATCCACCAACAAATTCACATTTCAAATATGCTTACATGTGATGCAAATAATGAAATCCTAGTATAAGTATGCTTTGATTAAAGATATATTTATAAATGGTAAAGTCATACAATGAGAATGAGATTTTTTTTAAACGGGGGATGGGGTATTGCACAAAACCCATACAAGGGATTGAACCAAGATATATATGAGGGATTAAACAGGGATATAATTCTTATCTTGTTTGAATTCATCCTCACTATCAGGAATTGATGTTCAGCGACTGGAAAAGACCATGGGGTACACTTTTCCATTTTCAGATGCGTGATTCTAAAATGCATCCAGGGGTTTGTATTTGAGGTGTCAGTGCATTTTTCGCAACATACATTTATCCCAACTATATAAAGGTGGCCCCGCGACCCTACTGAGGATAAGCGGTGCAGCTAATGAGATGAGATGAGATATAAAGGTGGCTTGAGATAGCTGCTTCTTTTCACCCTGACTTGGCAAACGTGCAACCTATAAAGCCAGACTAGATCAAGATGCGCTAATTCAGTTAACCTGGAATAATTATTTTTCCACAAGAAAGCGGCCATGTCACTCGGGTCAGGGTGACACAACCACCCTGTAAAGAGGCTAACTAGTTTAAGTCAACAGGAAATGTATACTATATCATAGTAATTACTGTATTGATATTCATCATTTAGTTTCATTTAATGAATCGAAAAAGGAAACAAGCTGCAAGACTTGTGCATTAAAAAAAAAAAACATTTTCATAACGAGAACAACAATAAAAAGGGCTGAGTTTATACATATCACTCAAGTCAAGAGTAGACAAATGAATTAATTCAGTGTTTTTTTAAATGCAAACAATGAGCTCATATCAAACAGAGAGATGACTGCTGTTCTCACCAACACACTTGTGATCCTGAACTTTGACTTGAGTAGAGATTGTTTGACCACAAACTGAACAAGAATATTGTTTCTTATCACAGTGGGTTTTTAGGTGTCTTTTCAAGCTTCCTTTATGGCGGAATCTTTGACCGCAAACAGAGCAAATATAATGTTTTTCACTGGTGTGGATTGTTGTGTGGATTTT